>NW_026284007.1:77500-142500 GCF_023373465.1 Oncorhynchus keta
TTGGTATTTAACTAATTCTCTGCAGGATGAAAATCCACATTTTCCCAAGCACCTAAAGGCATAATAATATTGAGACATGAGAGACACAGAAGGCTTTAACAGCACTGCACCTCAACTGACAGGTAACTTAACTAAGACATCTGTATTTACGTCCCTCTTTTAGGTTAAGACTGTATCTTACGGCTGCTTATTAGACACATTAGGGACAAGGGAGAAACATGCCATAGGTTTATACAGCCACTGTTAGGTTTCAACTTCCCCATGTGAGTAACCAAGGTTTCAGTGAGATTAATTAGTCATGGGAGAGGTGAGGTGTGTGTGTGTGTGTGTGTGTGTGTGTGTGTGTGTGTGTGTGTGTGTGTGTGTGTGTGTGTGTGTGTGTGTGTGTGTGTGTGTGTGTGTGTGTGTGTATATGCGTGTGTGTGTGTGTGTGTGTGTGTGTATATGTGTGTGTGTGTGTGTGTGTGTGTGTGTGTGTGTGTGTGTGTATGTGTGTGTGTGTGTGTGTGTGTGTGTGTGTGTGTGTGTGTGTGTGTGTGTGTGTGTGTGTATATGCGTGTGTGTATGTGTGTGTGTGTGTGTGTGTGTGTGTAAGTATATGTGTGTGTGTGTGTGTGTGTGTGTGTGTGTGTGTGTGTGTGTGTGTGTGTGTGTGTGTGTGTGTGTGTGTGTGTGAGTGTGTGTGTGTGTGTGTGTGTGTGAGTATATGTGTGTGTGTGTGTGTGTGTGTGTGTGTGTGTGTGTGTGTGTGTGTGTGTGTGTGTGTGTGTGTGTGTGTGTGTGTGTGTGTGTGTGTGTGTGTGTGTGTGTGTGTGTGTGTGTGTGTGTGTGTATGTGTGTGTGTGTGTGTGTGTGTGTATGTGTGTGTGTGTGTGTGTGTGTGTGTGTGTGTGTGTGTGTGTGTGTGTGTGTGTGTGTGTGTGTGTGTAGTGAAGCTAGGCTACTGCTGGAGGGGGGGAAGAGAGTCTGTGAGAAATGAACATCAGCCAGCGGTGCGGGTAGCCGGTGTTTGAAATCAAATCATCCCAACCATCACTCAATAAACATTAGCTCAGTGGCTTTTTAGCATAAAACATACATGAAATAATTACTGTAGATGGTTGTTCATTTGGAGAGTGTTAAACAGCTTGTAGACATCTGGTAGCGAGCCGAGGAGGGTCATTCAAAATGTATCTAACTAAATTAAGGCGAGGAGAGGAATAAGAGGGGGTTCGTATGGGGAGCAAAAAACGTCTGTGCACATCCTAAATCGACATGTCACAAGATAACGGAACTGACTGGGGTTGGGGTGGTGGGGGGGAACCTGTGCCTGGGAATGTCTTAGGTTGCTGTCAAGAGAGGGGTGAATATGCAAAGGACCGGAAATTAAACCAAGCTGCCAAACTGTCAATTCTCAGGCCTCATGACTGCATCACAGGAAGATATCAAGTGTCGGGCCCTTATCATATCAAGTGTCGGGCCCTTATCATATCAAGTGTCGGGCCCTTATCATATCAAGTGTTGGGCCCTTATCATATCAAGTGTCGGGCCCTTATCATATCAAGTGTCGGGCCCTTATCATATCAAGTGTCGGGCCCTTATCATATCAAGTGTCGGGCCCTTATCAAATCAAGTGTCGGGCTCTTATCATATCAAGTGTCGGGCCCTTATCATATCAAGTGTCGGGCCCTTATCAAATCAAGTGTCGGGCCCTTATCAAATCAAGTGTTGGGCCCTTATCATATCAAGTGTTGGGCCCTTATCAAATCAAGTGTTGGGCTCTTATCATATCAAGTGTCGGGCCCTTATCATATCAAGTGTCGGGCTCTTATCATATCAAGTGTCGGGCTCTTATCATATCAAGTGTCGGGCTCTTATCATATCAAGTGTCGGGCCCTTATCAAATCAAGTGTTGGGCCCTTATCAAATCAAGTGTCGGGCCCTTATCATATCAAGTGTTGGGCCCTTATCATATCAAGTGTTGGGCCCTTATCATATCAAGTGTCGGGCTCTTATCATATCAAGTGTTGGGCCCTTATCATATCAAGTGTCGGGCTCTTATCATATCAAGTGTCGGGCTCTTATCATATCAAGTGTCGGGCTCTTATCATATCAAGTGTCGGGCCCTTATCATATCAAGTGTCGGGCTCTTATCATATCAAGTGTCGGGCCCTTATCATATCAAGTGTCGGGCCCTTATCATATCAAGTGTCGGGCCCTTATCATATCAAGTGTCGGGCCCTTATCATATCAAGTGTCGGGCCCTTACCATATCAAGTGTCGGGCTCTTATCATATCAGGTGTCAGACTTTCTTGGCACCAGTTCAACTCTGTGTGCAGAGGTGGCTAATTTTGCATGCAAATTTCAGTCAATAAGCTCCAAGACGTCCCAGGATATTTCAAAGGATCTGACAGTCGTTTTTTTCCCTCTCTCTCCCTCCATCGGCTCTTGAATACCAACTAGACAGGCGCTGAAAATTCAATCACGCATTTGCTTATGCTTTGCATATGCACGGTGTCCCCTCGATGCCGCTAAGCCCCCCCCACCCTAGAAAATAATGAGGGGTGAGAGAGAGAGAGAGAGAGAGAGAGAGAGAGAGAGAGAGAGAGAGAGAGAGAGAGAGAGAGAGAGAGAAAGTGTGTGTCGTACCTGTCCGCGCTTATGTCCTCCCAGTCGTCCCTAGCAGGGCTGCGGCCTCCTCCTCCGATGGCTTGATTGGGGCCAACCGCTCGGTGGCGGTGCAGCCGCGCCGGGCCTCTGGGCCACATGCCTGTTTTGAATTTGACCTTGTTGTTTGCTAATGCCCCTCCACTTATTCCTCCTCCTGCTGTGGCTGCTGCGGCCAGCCCTGTTAGCATGTTAGCCTTGGGTCCTCTCTGCCTCCTGTTGAAGTCCCGGGCCGCCCTCAGGATGCCCAGCTCCTGCCTGAGCCGGAGCAGCTGCTGCCGGGTGCGTCCGGCTTCCCTCCTGGCCCCCTCCAGCTGGGTCTCCAGGGCCAGGGCCTCGGTGCCGTGTCTCTCCCCCTGGGCGAGTGCCTGGGCATGGGCCGCCTCGTCGCGAGCAGCCTCCTGGGTGCGGAGGCGGGCCAGGGAGCCCTGGAGGTGCTCCTTGTCCTGGGTTAGAGCTGTGTTGGCCTCCTGGAGGTGCTGGTTGTCCTCCCTCAGCCTCTCGGTCTCCTGCTCCATGGACACCGTCCTCCTCTCCAACTGTTCTATCTATATGGTGATCATTGAGTGTTCATTAGGACCAGAACTAACCTCCCAGTCATACCACTCTATGTACTCTGCCATGTAGAGGTAACAGACCTTCTATTCACTGTAAATGTCTTAAAATAAGCTACGAACAAGAAAAATCCTGTCAACTTTGAACTGCGAAAACAGCGTAGTGTCAGTGTTTCTCTCTACTCTGACCTGTGTTTGCAGTAACTGTGCAGGCCAGGGTATTAGGGGCGGCAGCGTAGCCTAGTGGTTAGAGCGTTGGACTAGTAACCGGAAGGTTGCGAGTTCAAACCCCCGAGCTGACAAGGTACAAATCTGTCGTTCTGCCCCTGAACAGGCAGTTAACCCACTGTTCCCAGGCCGTCATTGAAAATAAGAATGTGTTCTTAACTTACTTGCCTGGTTAAATGAAGGTAAAAAAATAAATAAATACATTTAAAAAAATTAGAGGGTTGAAACAAACCATTTGGCCATTAACATAGCGGCAGGAAGCCTAGTGGTTAAGAGCTTTGGGCCAGTAACCAAAAGGTCGCTGGGTCGAATTCTCTTATTCTCTGGATAAGAGCATCTGCTAAATTACTGAAATGTAAACACTCCCATTCTGACTGAGCCCCACCCTCCTAGAGGCTACAGACATCTGACTGATAGCCCCCCCTCCTCCTAGAGGCTACATACATCTGACTGCTAGCCGCCCCACCTCCTAGAGGCTACAGACATCTGACTGCTAGCCCCCCTCCTCCTAGAGGCTACAGACATCTGACTGCTAGCCCCCTCCTCCTAGAGAGGCTACAGACATCTGACTGCTAGCCGCCCCACCTCCTAGAGGCTACAGACATCTGACTGCTAGCCGCCCCTCCTCCTAGAGGCTACAGACATCTGACTGCTAGCCCCCCCTCCTCCTAGAGGCTACAGACATCTGACTGCTAGCCGCCCCTCCTCCTAGAGGCTACAGACATCTGACTGCTAGCCCCCCTCCTCCTAGAGGCTACAGACATCTGACTGCTCGCTGCCCACCTCCTAGAGGCTACAGACATCTGACTGCTCGTCCCAAAACCAGTCACCTATCACTAAACACTGAAAACAGGACCACCCCTTTGTCTCTTTGGTGGAAACGGTTAAACAGAGCAGTGGATACAAGCTGGGTGTAGCTATACCCCCAGGCAATATCTCTATTTTATTGGGCACGGCTCTGCCCTCTGCTTAAGCAGCACGGTGCCATTCAAACAAAATTAGGGCGGCTTTCCGGTCCGCCTGATCATCGCCTTACAGTGAGACATGTCAAATTTCCCGCACACACACATACAGTGCTCCTCACCGGGCCTCCCCAAAACGTCTTTCCATTACCCACCATGTCTGGATAACATAAATGAGTGCTGCTCTTCTCCTCCCATCCTCCTTCCTCCCTCCTCTCCCGACCCCTGTTGGTTATTATACTAACATGGTACTGTCACTCTTTAATAGATGCCATGACAGTCTCCATTAAACCGCCCGCCATATGGCATTTGTTGGCGCTAGACGCCTTGGCATCATCTGCTAGAAATGATTCCGGAACAATTTAATTCCCCGTTAAAATAGTTCTCTGTGTCCCTCTCAATCCTCTTCAACATACCACTGCATGACTGTTATGGGCGTATGAGCACGCTTTTACATCCCCTGTTAACATCCCCGAACGGCACTTCACCAACGTCATTGTGGAGGATTATCACACTCACGGTGAGTGATGGGGCCTGGGAAGAAGTCATTTAAAAAACATTATTTGTGGTTGTTTTGTAGTTCTCAGAGGAAAGACTTTGCAACAACTAGCAAACATTGAATACTTTTAAATATGTTTTTCTAATTGTTATTTTGACCGGAAAAATGCCTGCTCAACAACAAAACCTCCACCTAAAACGTCCAAGAGCCGAGACCGTGTATTTCTCCCCACTTCAGTGTTCCAGGAATAACTTTAGTAGGTACTGTGGTGAGGAAGACTTTTGTCTCGCCGGGTTTCTTTTATTGGTGGTGACAAAGAGCACTTTACTGTACCTTCTTCAGCGACTGCTCCACTCTCTCGGCAGAGGGCTTTTTGGGAGTGCTGTTCTTGACCTCCGGATCAGCGGCCACTTTGTGAAGAAGCTCTGCCAACGAGGACAAAGCATGTTATTGTGACACGAAGACAAGACAAGTGTCTGCTTCCTTTCAGCCAGCCACATAGGTAGATGAAAAAGGAAGGGGAAAAAAAGATTATTAAATCAATTTTAATGAATTATGTCTAATTGATTTCTTTTCACGCCGTAAGCCTATTCTTGTAGGCTACTTGTTCTTTTCTGAAAATAGTGTCAGAAAAGAACACATGACTTCCCAGTGTCTGACTGTCAACCTTTGAGTCCTCCGTGTAAGTTCAAGACAAGAGAGCTCTAAATTATATCACTTTGGCAATTATTCAGAAATCTAAAACCATTATAAAATGCCAACGCAAAGAGCAATTGAAGAAAGTGATTTGTCATATTCGGGGATTAGAATCAATAAATCTACCCTAGAATATCCATTTCCATTCTAAAACCATAGGACATAGTCTTTATCAAGAACCACGAATAATACTTTATCTAAGCATCCCACTAGGATGTTCAATCAAAAGCAGACATTGGTGAAAACACAACCCCCCCCCACCCCTGGAGATCTTAAACAAACGTGGAGAAATGTTCAACTCCCCTGTGAACACACAAACCCTGGCTGCCCTGCTTGCTTTGTAGCCCACCATGCATCCCCACCCAGTAGAATAACGCCTCGCCAACCAATAAAATCGGCCTTTATTGGGAGCAGTTCAACAAGTCATTATTATGTTTCTAACATTCACCGGTGAAGAAGATGAAGAACAAGTATGTGAGTAGATTCCCCTGCTGCTACAAGCGAGAATAAATACATTTAAAAATCACAAACGGAATAGGAGTTTGTCTGTTTTGTGTAGGAACTACCCTCTTTTTTGACCCTAAAAATTTAAATAAAAAGGTTGAGGCAAAATAATAACGAAGACAAAACTTTAGCGCCTCCCTTCACTCCTTCTTGTTAAACTTTCATGGCAGTACAAGGAAACTCATTTGTCAGATAAGGTTGAAAATGTTAAATATTCAGGCACTCGACTTTTCAGGTCAGTTGACCTTTTGTCGTGAGATGCAGGAGAAAGAGGCGAGAGAGCGAGAGGGAGGGAGAGAGCGAGAGGGAGAGAGCGAGAGAACGGGAAAGAAAGAGGTGGATCCACTCTTCTCCTTTGCTCCTCCCGCCATTCTCCTTTGCATGGCCAATGAAAGGAAAGGGAAGTTTGTTACTTCAAATCAGCCGTCTCTTTCGTCTCCGCCGACTTGTCACATCCAATCAGACCAGAGCCCAAATAAGCGAGGGCTGCCGCGCAGCGCTGTGTACATAACCAGATAGGGAGACAATTATCCCGCTCGCGCCCGGGCTGGGGGGTGGCTGGGGAGTTGGCACCTCGGCACTAGTACCTTGATATGGAGGGAGTCAGTGGCTCTCTAGTCACTTTGCTTTGGAGGAGGTCCCAATGCTACAGCATTCATTAAAGTCTAACGGCTCAAATGTCTTCTCAACCCCATCACCTCCTCCTCCGCGCCTCTGTCTCCCGCCCCTTACGGGCCGAGCCACAAAGGTCTCCGCCACGGAGCGCTGTCTTTCATCTGTTTGCTTTCATTAGCGGGTTTGTGATGGCGTTGGGTTGGGTTGTGATGGGGTTGGGTTGGGTTGTGAAGGGGTTGGGTTGGGTTGTGATGGGGTTGGGTTGGGTTGTGATGGGGTTGGGTTGGGTTGTGATGGGGTTGGGTTGGGTTGTGATGGGGTTGGGTTGGGTTGGGTTGTGATGGGGTTGGGTTGGGTTGTGATGGGGTTGGGTTGGGTTGTGAATGGGGTTGGGTTGGGTTGTGATGGGGTTGGGGTTGGGGTTGGGGGTTGTGATGGGGTTGGGTTAGGTTGTGATGGGGTTGGGTTGGGTTGTGATGGGGTTGGGTTGGGTTGTGATGGGGTTGGGTTGTTGATGGGGTTGGGTTGGGTGATGGGGTTGGGTTGTGATGGGGTTGGGTTGTGATGGGGTTGGGTTGTGATGGGGTTGGGTTGGGTTGTGATGGGGTTGGGTTGGGTTGTGATGGGGTTGGGTTGTGATGGGGTTGGGGGTTGGGTTGTGATGGGGTTGGGTTGGGTTGTGATGGGGTTTGGGTGGGTTGGGTTGGATGGGGTTGGGTTGTGATGGGGTTGGGTTGTGATGGGGTTGGGTTGTGATGGGGTTGGGTTGTGATGGGGTTGGGTTGGGTTGGATGGGGTTGGGTTGGGTTGTGATGGGTTTGGGTGATGGGGTTGGGTTTGGGTTGGGTTGTGATGGGTTGTGATGGGGTTGGGTTGTGATGGGGTTGGGGGGTTGGGTTGTGATGGGGTTGGGTTGTGATGGGGTTGGGTTGGGTTGGGTTGTGATGGGTTGGGGGTTGGGTTGCTGGTTGAACCTTTCTCTCCCTTTGATCGGGTCAGAGGGGTTCTGCAAGAGTCAATTCGGGGCAGCTTGTAAACGTGTTCTATGGATCTCTGGGTTTGTGTTGCCAGGGCCTGATTTGAGCTGCTACAGTGTTGGTTTATGATGAGCTGGCCTCAGAGTTAGCAATTTCAATTTACATCTTGTATGTCAATCAATTACATAATCACTTTAGTCACAATCAATCCTTGGGATTCATTTAAAAGGGCCAAACTGTGATATTTCTAGACAGTTATTATAAAGTGAAAGGCAGTAGTATAAATCAGAAACATTCTGTGGCTGTAGCCGTGCTTTCAGTCAGGTGGTGCCGGGTAGAGATTATAGGTCTCGAATTTGGTTGATTGGGTGACAGACAGGATACAATGTTAAACCATTACTTTCAAAGCCAGTCTCTCTCAGCTTTTCTGATTATGCCATTGATTGTCAATGGGATCCGCCATCTTAATTAGTGGCATCCTTTGTAGCCCTGGTTTTGCATTTGGCCGACAGACACCATCATTAATCATCAGGTAAATTAAAGTGATGGAGAACAGATTGGTTATTGAACTCGTTAATTAAAAAGGGCCACTGTAGTAGGTTATTCAGTATTTGACAAAGCGATGCAGATCGGAGTCCCAAATGGCACCTTTTTCCCTATATAGTGCACTACTTTTGACCAGCACATATGACTATGATAAAAGGTAGTGCACTATGTAGGGAATATGGTGCCATTTGGGACACAGACAAATTGATGCACGTTCTACAATTAGGAGGGGAGGAATGCACTATGCAAAGAAGATGCCTTCTTTTTGATATCCCAGTCAATTTAGAACAGGTTGATCAGGCTTTAATTGAATTGTCCTGTTAATTCCACTGAAAATGTGGTGTTCAACCCCCACAAAAAAGTAGCTGAGGAGGTACAACATTACAAGCATGTCAGAACACTACCGTTTAACAGATGTTCGACCTACGTCTGTTAAACCAACATATGTGCCGTTATTCAGTGTTTTTTGGCTGGGGACCTTACACCACCACCACCCCCCTTTACAACTTTTTATTTTGTTGTTACATGTACATTCTACACACATTCTACATATGTTTTTTTATTTATTTTTTACAGTAGTTACATAGCAAGAATAAAGTAATTTGATATTTCGATATACATGACATATAGAGAGATAGTACTTATACATTATAAATTGTGTTTTCATTCAAAACTATTATTAGAACATGAGCTTTTAAAAGCACCCCTCATTCAGTGTTTCCTCTTTGACTTGTTTAGCCTAAAGACACTATCCAGGGGGGTTGCTTGATACCACCAGTACGCTTGATCATGAAAACCAATGGAGGACACATTCTTTCAGACAAGGAGAAATGGGGCAAAACAGCTTGATGGGGTTCTGATCTGTCAGTCAGCCTCTAAACGAGAGTGTGGACCATAGAGTTGGATAGAGGGCACACTTGCCACAAAGCCTTTTGTAGCATGGACAGCACAATTGAATGCATTCATAATTTCACTGGGTGGGACTTCTAATATTATAACGAGGGTCACACAATTCCACCCAGGTCAGCCAATGGATTATAATCCAGCAAACATTGAGTGGGCTTTCTTTCCAACTCTATGGTGTGGAAGTGAAAAGGCTCACCTTGTTGTTCGTTCTGAAGACACAGCCTCAGCTCCTGTACAGTGGCCCGGTCCATAGCAGCCTGGACACGCAACACATCCAGCTCCTCCTCTAGGTTAGTCCTACCACCACACACATCAAAAAACAACACTTAAAACACAACGTTTTTCATCAAGACTTTAGTGACAGGAAGGGCCGTTTCTGTGTCAGACTTGCCCTCCTCTTCTCTCAACACACCTGGACCCAAGGAAAGGGAACATCTTGTTACATTCCTGTAAATGCCACTTCTAATTCCATATTACAACCATTGACTGTACGTGACGACTCCATTTTACTTTTAACCTGACAACCGTGGCATCAAATCCTCCTCTACGATACCGAGATGATTAATATGAAGAGGAATACTAGCTAATTAAGGCTGGATTTAATTCATGTGGAAATCAAAGTGACAAGAAACATGAAACCCAGGTAAGGAGGTACAGTGTGTGTGTGTGTGTGTGTGTGTGTGTGTGTGTGTGTGTGTGTGTGTGTGTGTGTGTGTGTGTGTGTGTGTGTGTGTGTGTGTGTGTGTGTGTGAGACGTGTGTATGAGCCCAATGAACTCTCTGCGATTAGCTTGATTCCCGCTAAAGGCTAATGAAGAAGAAAGGAGCCATGCTCGAGACTCTTGCACTTTCAAGTTATTATTAGGACCAAAAAGAAGTCTGCGGAGGACGCGGGTATAGGTCCCGCTGAGACCGTCGCACCTGAAAACACACCCTCGTTCCCCGCCCCTTCCCTCCACAGCCCCAAGCATCCGGGGAGATGGCGAAGCCAGAGAGAGAAGCACTGTCTGTGTGAACTACTGTTACTGTTCCAGTGGCATCACTCAACCTGATTTTCTTTTCTTCACTGACTGGTGGCTATTATAATACAGGTTCAACTAGGAGCATGGAACAGTCCAGTAATGAAACCTTACACACCTCCAGACCAGCGCCATACGAGGGCTAGTGAGGTCGTGTCAGCTTGGACCCTGGTTCTGTTAGTAAACACACATGGTGACGGCCTTCTAGTGTTCTGTTCTGTACTGTTCCGTCCATTCCGCTCTGTTCCGTTCTTCCTCCAATGATGTCTTCATTTACATAAACATGGACTGCTAAATGTTCTTCCCGGTCGTTGGCAGTAAAATGTGAGTAGTTCTGGGTTAGGGGGCAGGTTAGTTAGCAGGCTTGAGGTGAGTGAAATGGCTCAGGGTTCACCACAGTAATACGGTGCGACTCAAGGCCTAGTTTCAAGTTGTATTAGTCGTATGTACAGGACACACATGGTATACACTGTCTAACTAAACACTTGCAGGTTCCTTCTGGACAATAAGATATAATAACAGATGAATGGGCTAACGTACCCACAGTGTAAATAAGTCCACTATTGATCCTCTCTGGGGGGTGAGACAGAGAGAAGGCAGATGGACACGTGTCGCTGCTTCACTATAGATGTTCCTCTGTAAATGAGCTGCAGTCGATGCAGGTTCCAGCTCCCAGCACTGCCCCAGGAATACTATTATGTATCCATACAGCCCGTTAATGGGACAAATTAACTCAACTCTGCCGCGTGTGGAACGGCCCAATTCCTTCTAATGTTTCTCCTTTATGCCTTGTCCGATGCCGGGACGTATCGACGTGACACCCAAGTTCATATTGAAGACACTCTGTTTTGTTGAAGGATGAACATGTTTCTCTCAGTGATGCCGGATTAGATTCCAGACGGGGTTTTGTTTTGTGTCCGGGGACCTTCTGGTTGCCCACCATGACACCCTTGTAAAAAAACAGTATATATAGGAGACATATTAAACATATCCAATACATGAATGTAGTCAGAGTGTGGCCCAATACGCCACACACAAGGCACATTCCCTTGAAGGCAGCTACCGGTAGATGACTGTCCTTAGGTCCTAAAAAGACATCATAGGTGACAGTACTACGAGGCACTCTAAGCAAACCTTGTCTTATTCCTCAACCCAACTAGATCACCTTCTACTGTATCTGCTCTCCCTCTCAACCAAACATTTACCTCACATCTCCAGCGCGGTGAGCTGTGGCGTTAGGCCTCTGGGCTGCGGTGTGAACACAGCTTTATTAGCCCTCAATCCAGCAGTCAGTACTGGAGGTCTCTTCAGACCCAACAGTTGTTCAATTAAAATACAGACCCAAGGCCCGATGCAAATTCCTGTTTTTTTTTTGTCAACTGCATATAATTGTTTTATGAGAGGTTGCTAACTCCCAACTCCCTCCCGTTCGATTCGCCCCCTTCTCCGTTTCCCTCTCCCTCTCGCTTCATAGGCTTGTGTGATTCCTTAGTGTGAATGCATCAATTTGAATAACAGATGTTTATTTGCAGTCTATTTGGTTCCCTGGGGTGAAGGGGGAGCGTGGCCCTCTCTAGAGGGTTGAGAGGCTGGTTGGATGTTAGATATCTCTTCGAATAAATACATAAGGAAGAGGGGATAACACCAGGGTTGCCTGAGGAGTGTCTGTATCTATCAGCCCGCCACACACAGGAGAACGGCTCAGAGTAAAATGAGTAGAAACAACAGCTAACCCCCCTGTTGTTCTGAGATCAGATACATAATGTGCTACTCTTAGCTATAGGACAGTGGTGGGGAAAATCATGCCACTAAAATCTACGGAAGTCAATATTTCGCGGTGCTTGAAGTAATTCATTGCTCCTCTCTACATTACAATATCCTCTTCTGGGCTTCACCACTGATATTTTCGGCGTCCACAATAGCACCCTATTCCCTATATAGGGAACTACTTTTGGCCGTGTGAATAGGATGCCATTTCAGATGCAGCCATTGACTTCTGTTTCCTGGTCAAACAGACATGCGTAAGGACACACTTGATCCACTACAGTGGCCCTCCAGAACACTACTGATAGGTAGACTTTAATCATCCAAAAACAGATGCTTTCCTGTCCAACCCTTGACAGCGTCATAGAACAATGTTTGTGGTCAATCACACATCCTGTTCTCCCTTTTTCCCCTTTCTCTTCTGTTCAAATAAAGCCAGCAAATCCATCTCCAATTCCCTCCTAACGCCTCGCCTGAGGTAGAATACAAACTCAGCAGGCTTGAAAGCGGGGGGGGGGGGAAACACTTTCACCTCCACTAGCATCAAAATGAAAGAAAACAGACGGAACAGATGCGTTGGGCTTGGTAATGACGGCTCTGTGTTCTACGTCTCTGTTACGCTGTTTGTTAAAACCCTTCTCTCCTGGAATACTGTAGTAGCATCGGAGCCAGCCGAGCCCTGAGCCATCTATTCCAAGTCATTTGATCTTTTCTCTACCTGTGTTCCTCTAGAGTAGACTAACAGAGCTTAGAGCACACACCGCCAGCTCCGACCCACCGGGGATCACAGAGCAGTACATCATCTTTTGACCGCTGTGCTTTTCACGCGCCAGGCCTTCCCTCCATCTCACTCTCTCCCATTTCAAGCTTGGCACATAAAAACATAGAAAAGAGAAAGAGTGAGTGAGAAAGAGAGAGAGAGAGGGGTAAAAAAAAGTTCTATGACTAGAGAGGAGAGCATGTCAGTACCCCTGAAGAAGAGGTGAGGAAAGACATCATTTTGAGTCAGAGGGGAATTCCCCTCTCTCTGCAGCTTTAAGCCCAGAAAGGCAAGAGTCTGTCTGTGTGTCCATACCAAATTACACCCTATTCCTATTAAGTGCACTACGTTTGACCAGGGCCCATAGGGCTCTGGTCCAATGTAGTGCACTATATAAGGTATAGGATGCCATTTGGGACACAGCCTGTGTCTAGTACGGACGGGGAGGGAGGACGGATAAGCCTCCGCTGTCAGCAGTAAAGTGTTGTAGTTCATACAGCTCTCTGTTCTCGTGGCCACAGGCCATAATGCAACAACAACAGTGAAGCAGTGAGTCACTGAGCGGAGCCGGAGCGCGCCTCTCCCTCCTCAGCCACGGGGCATTGATACGGGAGGTAAATAGGCCTCCATGTTCAGGCACTGCTGGGGTGGACTAGTGAGAACGTTCCAGGAGGTCCATTGTGCCCGCCGCGTTAAAATACCAGATTTCACATTTCAGACCCTAAGAACAGTATTTTTGTTAAGTACGATCTCTTCTGATGATGGCATCTGTCATTACAACATACAAATACCACAAAAAGTAGACTGAACCCTGCTGTGTTTATACTACTGTTCAGTGTGTAGCGTTATGACATCTTTTGGCATGTCGTAAAGTGACATAACACACAGTATCTGACTAAACAGGTAGATATCACTGTAGAGATATACTTTCTCAGCTTGGTCCTGTGAAATGTGCTTATTATCTATATGTTGACGTTTCACAGCACAGCTTTAGTTCCCATGCCGTCTGAGCGTGGGCTGGCCGCGGTGCAATCCAGAGAGAAGGCAGGCTTGGGCTTGCCTCATAATTACCCAGTAAGTGTGCAGCAAAGTTTCAAAGAATAATTCATTTAGCAAATAATGAATAAAGGAGGCACTTTGGTGGTCGGTTATCAAAACAAACATAAAACATTCTGTCTTCTTTGTGTGTGTGTGTGTGTGTCTGTGTGTGTGTGTGTGTGTCTGTCTGCCCCGTGCGTCCCTCCCCCTAAAACTCCCTGGTCCGGGGGGGGCAAAATACACTCATTACTTCTAATACATTTTAGCAATCAAGATGAAAGGAGAGAGAAAATACATGGCAGAGAGAAAGAGAGAGAGCAGACAACCCGGGTAAACTTTATTAAACTTCATTAGAGTCAAACGTCTCCACCACGTCTGTAATGGTCACTCTCAGTAGAGGGGGCTTCTTCACCACGCAGTTCTTCCTACAAATCATCTTAAAGGCTTTTTATCCAACAGTAATAGCTGCCTAATTTATGCCTTGATGTCGACTGAGTGTACCGTCTTCAGTGTGAGGGCGCCGCCTGCCGCGGAGCTCGCCGCGTAGCCAGTGTTTAGTCTGTTTACGAGGGCCTAAATAACCCCTCCCTTTCACCCACAGACCACTAACAACAATTAACGAGCGGCGGACAACCAGAGGACTACCAGAGACAGAACCATAATGATGGGAGATAAAAATGAACCCATGGCGAATCAACATTCCTCGCCCAACCCGCTCCCGCCCCGCCTCTCCTCCACCAACGACAAAGAGGACAATCTGAATGCCTGGCCGGCGCTCCGGCGGCTTTCCTCTTTATTTGCTCATTCGCAATTGAAATCATTCTCCTCCAGAGTGCGCTTCGTGTTTGAGAGCCCATATTTGAAACGGGGGGTTTTTGTCTGAGGAGAACAACAATTGATGATTAAATAAAGGAGAGAGAGAGAAAGATTTCCTGCTGACTGCCTAATTTGATATCAAACCGATGGTAGAGTGGTCCCAATGGAAAATGTCAAGTCTTCTCTCAGGACCACTTCAAACGTGGGAGGGTAAATATGCCTGTTTTAGGGCTATCAGGAGAGTCAGGGGGAGTCTATAGACCTCGACACAAGAAACCAAGGGCAAGCCCAGTTTATACATTGAAACAGTGATCAGAGTGAGATTACAAATAAATCTATGATCTGTTTGATATAAACACAACGACAACAAAGGAAACAAACAATGCTATGACAGAGGGAATTTACACTACCGATGTGACTATGCACACTGACTGGACTCTACCCACACATACTTACACAGACACTCAACAACACACACATACACACGCTTACACATACTTACACGGACACTCCAACACACACATACACACGCTCACACATACTTACACTGAACCTCCAACACACACATACACACACATACTTACACTGACACTCCAACACACACATACACACTCTCACACATACTTACACGGACACTCCAACACACACATACACACTCTCACACATACTTACACGGACACTCCAACACACACATACACACGCTCACACATACTTGCACTGACACTCCAACACACACATACAAAACACATGCACATTGACGGCACACACACATAGCTGCAGTTTATTATGTAACCTGATTGCCTAGTCACTTTGACCCTACCTACATGTACATTGCACGGTAATGAATTGCACGGTAAAGTCAACGTCGTATTCTATATGTGGGAGATGTGACCAACACAGTTTGATTTGAGATAACAAGTTAAACAGAATACTTCCCTGACTAGATCCATATTATTTATTCATTAGGACAAAGGGAAATGTCTAAAATAAATGCAGGCGTTTAATCTAATGCTGCAGATCATGGTACTTCTAATGATGTCAGGGGAGACGCTAGTCCGCCTTCACTTAAATCACCTAAACACACAGGTCTTGATAATACCCAGCAAGTTCAAGGGTATGAAGTTGAGTTCTTAAGCACTCTGTGCCTGATTGCATCCATGATCATTTCCATTGCAGGGAGCCAGTGGGAGAGAGATTAAAGTACCATAGTGGACCTGCAGCTGGTTCACCTTCCTTAACGGCCTCACCTCCACTAAAGGAACTAGAGCATCCAATAATTGGAGTGTTGCTGAGTTGAGAGCAACACTACAGGGACCCGGACCCAGGGAATAAACACTACACAAGCACACTCATTTTGGCAACAAATGGTTGATTGGACCACAAGCCTCTTTTATAAGTGCCTGTTTGGATGGGGGGAGCAATGATGAAACATCTGTACACAGCAGCTCAGGACAGAATGAGAGAGAGTGAGAGACCAAAAGACACAGAGAGAGACTGTAGCCCAAGAGAGAGAGACAGACAGAGAGAGAGAGAGAGAGAGAGAGAGAGAGAGAGAGAGAGAGAGACTTCAGCCTGAGGGAGAAAGAGAGACAGAGATTGAACAAACTACAGGACATAATGCAAACCCTCCAACCCATAAAGGCCTATGGTGTTAATGGTATCCTAAATGGAATTATAAAATATACAGACCACACATTCCAAGTGGCTATACTTAAACTCTTTAACATCATCCTCAGCTCTGGCATCTTCCCCAATATTTGGAACCAAGGACTGATCACCCCCATCCACAAAAGCGGAGACAAATTTGACCCCAATAACTACCGTGGGATATGCATCAACAGCAACCTTGAGAAATTCTCTGCATTATCATTAACAGCAGACTCGTACATTTCCTCACCGAAAACAATGTTCAGAGCAAAGGTCAAATTGGCTTTTTACCAAATGACTGTACGACAGACCACGTATTCACCCTGCACACCCTAATTAACAACCAAACAAACCAACAGAGGGCCATGCCTACGGCCCCAAGCTTCCATCCAGGACCTCTATACCAGGCGGTGTCAGAGGAAGGCCCTAAATATTGTCAAAGACTCCAGCCACCCTAGTCATAGACTGTTCTCTCTGCCACCACACGGCAAGCGGTACCAGAGTGCCAAGTCTAGTTCCAAGAGGCTTCTAAACAGCTTCTAACCCCAAGCCATAAGACTCCTGAACAGCTAATCAAATGGCTACCCAAACTATTTGCATTGCCCCCCCCCTTCTACGCTGCTGCTACTCTATGTTATTATCTATGCATAGTCACTTTAATAACTCTACCTACATGTACATATTACCTCAATTACCTTGACTAACCAGTGCCTCCGCACATTGACTCTTTACCGATACCCCCTGTATATAGCCTCGCTATTGTTATTTGAATTATTTCTTACTTTTATTTCTTACTTTTATTTTTTTTGCAGTTGCCAGGACCACGAATACAAATTCCATCTGGACACCGTTGTCCTAGAGCACAAGAAAACAATACATACCTTGACCTAAACATCAGCGACACAAGTAACTTCCACAAAGCTGTGAACGAACTGAAAGACAAGGCAAGAAGGGCATTCTATACCATCAAAAAGGAACATAAAATTCGACATACCAATTAGGATCTGGCTAAAAATACTTGAATCAGTTATAGAACACACTGCCCTTTGTGGTTGTGAGGTCTGGGGTCCGCTCACCAACCAAGAATTCACAAAATGGGACAAATACCAATTTGAGACTCTGCATGCAGAATTCTGCAAAAATATCCTCTGTGTACAACGTAAAACACCAAACAATGCATGCAGAGCAGAATGAGGCCGATACCCGCTAATTATCAAAATCCAGAAAAGACCCGTTAAAATCTACAACCACCTAAAAGGAAGCGATTCCCAAACCTTCCATAACAAAGCCCTCACCTACAGAGAGATGAACCTGGAGAAGAGTCCCTAAGCAAGATGGTCCTGGGGCTCTGTTCACAAACACACACCACAGAGCCCCAGGACAGCAACACAATTAGACCCAACTAAATCATGAGAAAACAAAGAGAGAATTACTTGGCACATTGGAAAGAATTAACAAAAAAACAGAGCAAACTAGAATGCTATTTTGCCCTAAACAGAGAGTAAACAGTGGCAGAATACCTGACCACTGTGACCGACCCAAACTGAAGGAAAGCTTTGTACTATGTACAGACTCAGTGAGCATAGCCTTGCTATTGAGAAAGGTTGCCATAGGCAGACCTGGCTCTCAAGAGAATGTGTGTATGTGCACATTGCCCACAAAATGAGGTGGAAACTGAGCTGCATGTCCTAACCTCCTGCCAAATTAATTACCATATTAGAGACACATATTTCCCTCAGATTACACACATCCATAAAGAATTCGAAACCAAATCCAATGTTGATAAACTTCCATAGATACTGGGTGAAATGCTGTGCCATCACAGCAGCAAGATGTGTGACCTGTTACCACAAGAAAAGGGCAACCAGTGAAGAACAAACACCATTGTAAATACAACCCTTATTTATGTTGATTTATCTTCCCTTTTTTACTTTAACTATTTGCACATAATATAACTTTTGATGTCTATTGTTTTGGAACATTTGTGAGTATAATGTTTACTGTTCAGTTTTATTGTTTTTTCCCACTTTTGCTTATTATCTACTTCACTTGCTTGGCAATGTTAACATATATTGTCCATGCCAATAAAGCCCTGCAATTGAAAATGAGCGAAAGACTTTAGCCCTGAGAGAGAGAGAGAGAGAGAGAGAGAGAGAGAGAGAGAGAGAGAGAGAGAGAGAGAGAGAGAGAGAGAGAGAGAGAGAGAGAGAGAGAGAGAGAGAGAGAGAGAGAGAGAGAGAGAGAGAGAGAGAGAGAGAGAGAGAGAGAGAGAGAGAGAGAGAGAGAGAGAGAGAGAGAGAGAGAGACAGAGAAATACTTTAGCAAACAGTGAGGGTCTTTAGCTCAACAGAGAGAGAGAGAGAGAGAGAGAGAGAGAGAGAG
Source organism: Oncorhynchus keta (assembly GCF_023373465.1). Taxonomy (NCBI): domain Eukaryota; kingdom Metazoa; phylum Chordata; class Actinopteri; order Salmoniformes; family Salmonidae; genus Oncorhynchus; species Oncorhynchus keta. The sequence continues at coordinate 96,060 of NW_026284007.1, forward strand.
AGAGAGAGAGAGAGAGAGAGAGAGAGAGAGAGAGAGAGAGAGAGAGACAGATAAAGACTTTAGCAAACAGAGAGAGAGAGAGAGAGAGAGATAGAGAGAGAGAGAGAGAAAGAGAGAGAGAGAGAGAGAGAGAGAGAGAGAGACAGAGAGAGAGAGAGGAGACAGAGAGAGAGAGAGAGAGGGAGACAGAGAGAGAGAGACAGAGAAAGACTTTAGCCAACAGAGAGAGAGAGAGAGAGAGAGAGAGAGAGAGAGAGAGAGAGAGAGACATAGACAGAGAAAGACTTTAGCAAACAGAGAGAGAGAGAGAGAGAAAGAGAGAGAGAGAGAGAGAGAGAGAGAGAGAGAGAGAGAGAGAGAGAGAGAGAGAGAGAGAGAGAGAGAGAGAGAGAGAGAGAGAGAGAGAGAGAGAGAGAGAGAGAGAGAGAGAGAGGGAGACTTTAGCCAACAGAGAGAGAGAAAGGAAATGAGAGGGGTGAGAGAATATCCTTTAAGCATCTAAACATCCTAACAGCAGCCTTCGTTGGACTGTTATTGGGCCCAAACTCCTCCTCCTACCTCCAGCCAGGAGATAATTAGCCATTAGCAAATCATAGCTAACACTTACGAGGAGGCGCAACCTTCACAAGCACAATCATCTTAATATGGACGGCAGAATGGCAAACTGCCACTTATTATTGGGCCTTGCAGAAGCACTAGATGTCACGTTCCAAATGGACCCTAATTCCCTATAGTGCACTGCTTTTGACCAGTGCCGGGCCCACAGTGGTCTGGTCAAAAGATGTCCACTATTTGGGGAATAGGGTGCCATTTTGGGATACATACGAAGTTTAGGGCTGGGGGTGTGTGTTGGTCTAGTTATTGCACCAACACGTCTCCCATCTCCTTAATTGTTGGCTATCAACAGTAATTTACATCGCCGGAGCCGCCAAACAGCTTGATATAGAAGCCCAGCCTAATTGCACCGTGTATGCTTCGTTTCTTGCCCCCCCTCTTCCCCTGCCCTCCCACACACCGCCTTCCCAAACACTCCCAATAGATATAAAGGGAGATGGGGTGAGGAGCGTGGGTTTGGGGAGAGGAGAAGGGGGAGTGGGGAAGGTGGTCGGACGGACGGTGTGCCTGCTGCTTGCTTTTGCAAACTGAGCCGTCTAATGGTCGTCGGGGCTGTTGCCGGGGCCAGGATCAAAGCGTGGCGGTTCTGTGTGTGTGTGTGTGTGTGTGTGGGGGGGGTGGTCGTTTTTCGAAAGCACGAGTTAGAGACCTCCGCCAAGTTTACTTTGGGCCTTGGCGTGGGCACTGGGGTAGCAAGTGCCTGGCTGGGTTGACGGGGATCAGCACTAACCCCGGAGGACAGGGGCTGCACAGCCTGAAAGGGAACGGGAGGTTTCCCGCTCTCCCTCGTGCTCCTCGAGGGTCAGTTGCAAGGACCGGGTAGGACGTTGCAGCCGCTTGCCCGGCCGGGAGGATCCTTAGCGGGAAGCGGCGGCTGGAGCTGTGGTGGCTGTATGCCTGGTCTGTAATTAGCTCGGACAGCTCTGGCTCAGAGAAAGAGAGAGAGAGAGAGAGAGAGGCAGCCGGGCTAGATCATAATGAGATCATCTGGGATTAGGAGGACCGGACAGGAGGAGGAGAGGGGAGGAGGAGGAGGAGAGGGGAAGAGGAGGAGGAGAGGGGAGGAGGAGGAGGAGAGGGGAAGAGGAGGAGGAGAGGGGAGGAGGAGGAGAGGGGAGGAGGAGGGGGAGAGGAGGAGGAGACGGGGCAGAGTATGGAACGGCCTCAGCCTGCTACAGCCCCACACAAACGGGTATAGTATGGAACAGTGTAGAGTAGGGAACGGGCTAGTATAAGGAACGGGGTAGAGTAGGGAACGGGTAGAGTAGGGAACGGTGCAGAGTAGGGAACGGGCTAGAGTATGGAATGGTCTAGATTAGGGAACGGGCTAGAGTAGGGAACGGGGTAGAGTAGGGAACGGGGTAGAGTAGGGAACGGGAAGAGTGTGGAATGGGGCAGAGTAGGAACGGGGAAGAGTATGGAATGGGGCAGAGTAGGGAACGGGAAGAGTAGGGAACGGGGAAGAGTAGGGAACGGGGAAGAGTATGGAATGGGGCAGAGTAGGGAACAGGGAAGAGTAGGGAATGGGGCAGAGTAGGGAACGGGGAAGAGTATGGAATGGGGCAGAGTAGGGAACGGGAAGAGTATGGAATGGGGCAGAGTAGGGAACTGGGCAGAGTAGGGAACTGGGCAGAGTAGGGAACAGGGCAGAGTAGGGAACGGGGCAGAGTATGGAATGGGGCAGAGTATGGAACTGGGTAGAGTAGGGAACGGGGTAGAGTAGGGAATGGGGCAGAGTATGGAACTGGGTAGAGTAGGGAACGGGGTAGAGTAGGGAATGGGGCAGAGTATGGAACGGGGCAGAGTATGGAACGGGGTAGAGTAGGGAACTAGAGGCTAGAGTAGGGAACGGGGTAGAGTAGGGAACGGGGAAGAGTATGGTACGGGGCAGAGTAGGGAACGGGCTAGAGTAGGGAACGGGGTAGAGTAGGGAACGGGGAAGAGTAGGGAACGGGGTAGAGTAGGGAACGGGGAAGAGTATGAAACGGGGCAGAGTAGGGAACTGGGTAGAGTAGGGAACGGGGAAGAGTATGGAACGGGGCAGAGTAGGGAACGGGCTAGAGTAGGGAACGGGCTAGAGTAGGGAACGGGGTAGAGTAGGGAACGGGGAAGAGTATGAAACGGGGCAGAGTAGGGAATGGGCTAGAGTAGGGAACGGGCTAGAGTGGGGAACGGGGTAGAGTAGGGAACGGGGCAGAGTATGGAACGGGGTAGAGTAGGGAGCAGGGTAGAGTAGGGAACGGGCTAGAGTAGGGAACGGGGTAGAGTAGGGTAGGGAACGGGGTAGAGTAGGGAACGGGGTAGAGTAGGGTAGGGAACGGGGTAGAGTAGGGTAGGGAACGAGGTAGAGTAGGGTAGGGAACGGGGTAGAGTAGGGTAGGGAACGGGGTAGAGTAGAGAATGGGGTAGAGTAGGGTAGGGAACGGGGTAGAGTAGGGTAGGGAACGGGGTAGAGTAGGGTAGGGAACAGGGTAGAGTAGGGACGGGTAGGGGAAGCCTCTCCAGATCAAACAGAGGACTGGCTGGTCAGTGGTTGGTTGAGCCTGGTCTGGGCTGTACAGCAGCATGAGTCCTGGCAGAGTGGTAGGGAGCCGCAGTCAGAGGCCCTAATGAAGAACAACACCTCCAACAGCCCTGGTAATTAACACAATCCCTGTCCCCCACCCTTTTCTCTCTCTCCCTCTCGTTACACCTCTATTGTCAGAGGTTCAGTACCAGTTCAGTACACGGACAACATGTCCCCATAATACTCAACTGTCTGTTTACGTTCTTAGGTAGCTCTCCTTTACCAAACACATTCACATTGCCACATTTCAGAGAACAGAAAGGTCCAGTGAGGTATTTGATATAATTAATAGGTAGTGGTGATGAATGGAATCATACCCCAGAGCTGCAACTAACAGACCTGCCCGTCCCCACGTTCATTGCAAAAAAGTGTAAGGTAAAATTACTTTAATGAACAAATGTTTTGCTGTCCGCTGAGTAGAATGATTAAAATATATATGACGTGGAACATGGAACTGTTGCCAGATTAAAACAATCTATTTCTCACTATCATTAGAAACAACACGAAATTGAAGACGCTTCACAAAGACACTGCCAGAGCACACCGATAATGTGATATTTTTTTCTCCAACCAACAAAATCTTCGGGCCGGCAATTTTCCAAATGAGAGACGGGGCTAATGATCTAGTGTTGGAACCTGCTGGCTGGAAATAATGAGGAGGGGAGATGGACGCTGTGAAGTTCAGAAGGGCGTGCTCGAAGTTTAACACCGACAAACTGCGGGGGAGAGGTCGAGAGGTCAGACAGAGGTGAGGGCGTGTGTGTGTAAAACGTGTGTGTGTGTAACGGTGTGCATGTGTGCAAATGACAATACTCTATATCAGCAAGCAATCAGGCCAACTGAGGAGGTATAGAGACAGAGAGAGACAGAGAGAGACAGAGAGAGCGAGAGAGAGTGAGAGAGACGGAGAGAGAGAGAGAGAGAGAGAGCGAGAGAGAGAGAGAGATACAGAGAGAGAGAGATACAGAGAGAGAGAGAGAGAGAGAGATAATTAACAAAAAATCAGAGCAAACTAGAATGCTATTTGGCTCTAAACAGAGAGTACACAGTGGCAGAATACCTGACCACTGTGACTGACCCAAACTTAAGGAAAGCTTTGACTATGTACGGACTCAGCGAGCATAGCCTTGCTATTGAGAAAGGCCGCCGTAGGCAGACATGGCTCTCAAGAGAAGACAGGCTATGTGCACATTGCCCACAAAATGAGGTGGAAACTGAGCTGCACTTCCTAACCTCCTGCCCAATGTATGACCATATTAGAGAAACATATTTGAAAACAAATCCAATTTTGAAAAACTCCCATATCTACTGGGTGAAATTCCACAGTGTGCCATCACAGCAGCAAGATTTGTGACCTGTTGCCACAAGAAAAGGGCAACCAGTGAAGAACAAACACCATTGTAAATATAACCCATATTTATGCTTGTTTATTTTCCCTTGTGTACTTTAACCATTTTTACAACACTGTATATATATATACACTGTATATATATATATACACAGTGCCTTGCGAAAGTATTCGGCCCCCTTTTTTTTGTGAAGAATCAACAACAAGTGGGACACAACCATGAAGTGGAACGACATTTATTGGATATTTCAAACTTTTTTAACAAATCAAAAACTGAAAAATTGGGCGTGCAAAAATTATTCAGCCCCCTGAAGTTAATACTTTGTAGCGCCACCTTTTGCTGCGATTACAGCTGTAAGTCGCTTGGGGTATGTCTCTATCAGTTTTGCACATCGAGAGACCATTCCCATTCCTCCTTACAAAACAGCTCGAGCTCAGTGAGGTTGGATGGAGAGCATTTGTGAACAGCAGTTTTCAGTTCTTTCCACAGATTCTCGATTGGATTCAGGTCTGGACTTTGACTTGGCCATTCTAACACCTGGATATGTTTATTTTTGAACCATTCCATTGTAGATTTTGCTTTATGTTTTGGATCATTGTCTTATTGGAAGACAAATCTCCGTCCCAGTCTCAGGTCTTTTGCAGACTCCATCAGGGTTTCTTCCAGAATGGTCCTGTATTTGGCTCCATCCATCTTCACATCAATTTTAACCATCTTCCCTGTCCCTGCTGAAGAAAAGCTGGCCAAAATCATGATGCTGCCACCACCATGTTTGACAGTGGGGATGGTGTGTTCAGGGTGATGGGCTGTGTTGCTTTTAAGCCAAACATAACGTTTGCATTGTTGCCAAAAAGTTCAATTTTGGTTTCATCTGACCAGAGCACCTTATTCCACATGTTTGGTGTGTCTCCCAGGTGGCTTGTGGCAAACTTTAAACAACAGTTTTTATGGATATCTTTAAGAAATGGCTTTCTTCTTGCCACTCTTCCATAAAGGCCAGATTTGTGCAATATACGACTGATAGTTGTCCTATGGACAGTCTCCCACCTCAGCTGTAGATCTCTGCAGTTCATCCAGAGTGATCATGGGCCTCTTGGCTGCATCTCTGATCAGTCTTCTCCTTGTATGAGCTGAAAGTTTAGAGGGACGGCCAGGTCTTAGATTTGCAGTGGTCTGATACTCCTTCCATTTCAATATTATCGCTTGCACAGTGCTCCTTGGGATGTTTAAAGCTTGGGAAAAAATGTTGTATTCAAATCCGGCTTTAAACTTCTTCACAACAGTATCTCGGACCTGCCTGGTGTGTTCCTTGTTCTTCATGATGCTCTCTGCGCTTTTAACGGACCTCTGAGACTATCACAGTGCAGGTGCATTTATATGGAGACTTGATTACACACAGGTGGGTTGTATTTATCATCATTAGTCATTTAGGTCAACATTGGATCATTCAGAGATCCTCACTGAACTTCTGGAGAGAGTTTGCTGCACTGAAATTAAAGGGGCTGAATAATTTTCGCGCCCAATTTTCCAGTTTTTGATTTGTTAAAAAGGTTTGAAATATCCAATAAATGTCGTTCCACTTCATGATTGTGTCCCACTTGTTGTTGATTCTTCACAAAAATACAGTTTTATATCTTTCTGTTTGAAGCCTGAAATGTGGCAAAAGGTCGCAAAGTTCAAGGGGCCGAATACTTTCGCAAGGCACTGTATATGTAATGTCTTTATTTGAAACTTCTGTATGTGTAATGTTTACTGTTAATTTTGATTGTTTATTTCACTTTTGTATATTATCTACCTCACTTGCTTTGGCAATGTTAACACGTTTCCCATGCCAATAAAGCCCCTTGAATTGAATTGAATTGAGAGAGAGAGACAGAGAGAGAGAGACGGAGAGAGAGAGAGAGAGAGAGAGAGAGAGAGAGAGAGAGACAGAGAGAGAGAGAGACAGAGAGAGAGAGAAAGAAAGAAAGAGAGAGAAAAGAGAGAGAGAGAAAGAGAGAGAAAGAAAGAGAGAGAGAAAGAGAGAGCGAGAGAGAGAGAGACACAGAGAGAGAGAGAGACAGAGAGAGAGAGAGACAGAGAAACAGAGAGAAAGAAAGAGAGAGAGAAAGAGAGAGACAGAGAGAGACACAGAGACAGAAAGAGAGAGAGAGACAGAGACAGAGAGAGAGAGAGAGAGAGAGAGAGAGAGAGAGAGGGAGAGAGAGAGAGAGAGAGAGAAAGAGAGAGAGAGAGAGAGAGAGAGAGAAAGAGAGAGAGAAAGAGAGGGGTGGGACTTACTTGTGTGTAGTGAGCTTCTTGTTGAGGTGTTTGAAGTAGGCCAGCTCGTTCCACACCGCATCGCTGTTCTCCTGGCGGAGCTGCCACGGCTCTGCCCGCTGCTGGGCCCTGCCCCTGGGCCTGCACACACACACACCAACACCAACACACACACACACCAACACCAACACACACACACACACAAAACCCAAAACCCAAAACCCAGGGGAGAACAGTTAGTATCATACCTAGCAGCCTATGGTCAATTCACATGGGGAGAACTGTTGTTATTTAGACATTTGTAGCCGTATTCAAATGAGTGGCCTTGACTTTGATACTTCAGTGGCAAATCAAGTGCACACACACAGTTGGTGTTAGTTAAATCCCTGGGCAGTGCCCGAGTGGCTAGGCTGAGGAGTGCAGAGGATTCCCAGTGTGCCGTGTAGATGTAAATAATGGCTAACACACACCCAAACCAGGCAATTCTAACACACACACACACACACACACACACACCTCACTTATGAATACTTAATGACACTCATACACGGCAGCGTGGCAGACACACACCCACCACCTATTTCCCCTCGGCCCCCCAGTATCCTCCACATCAATCAATCCCAGCCTACCCACCCTCCCATCACCATTCAACTCCAATCAGTCCTTCATTTCAACACTTCTGGTGCAAAGACACAGAGACAAAAAACCATCTAATAAAGAAGAAAATTAGAGAACACATTTTGTCTCTCTCTCTCTCTCTCTCTCTGTAATTTTCAATCAATCAAAGAAGGAGAGGAAATGGATTCCTTGGTAGGTGAAACCAGGGTTATATCTATATGGTCCAGGGTTTCTTTCCCGTGGTCATTATGGGCTATGTAGACGCCGCTCTGCCACTAATACCAGTTAAGACCCGTTCCTGGGAGTGGGAAGGCAACGGGAGGAACAGAACTTTTTTTTCATTTGATACCGCTAATGCCCCTGTGAGCAATTTGGAGCCCTTTAACTTGTGGTACGGTGCCGACTGTGCGGTGATGTAGTGTGTCTGAGTTGTCCTGTGACCCCGGGTTTCTTTCCCGAGAGCAAAGACTCTCTCTCTGATACAGAGGGATCACTGGAACTTCCCACAACAAAACGTAGACACCGAGGCGTATTCTATATGTATTCTAATGGTGAGTGGGGAGAGTATTGCGATGCAAAGTGCATTTCTCTACACTGTGTGTTGTATGCAGGAGCGAGCCCCTACAGCCTGCCGTCCTGTGGATCTGACCAGACAGACCTGCTACCAGGGATATGGATGGAACGCTGATCTTGTCTGCTCCTTTAAGCAATATTGTAATTGAGGTAGCCTAGCAGTTAAGAGCGTTGGGCCAGTAACAGAAAGGTTGCTGGTTCGAATCCTCGAGCCAACTAGGTGAAAAATCTGTCGATGTGCCCTTGAGCAATGCACTTAACCTTAATTACTCCTGTAAGCTGCTCTGGATAAGAGCATCTGCTAAAAGACTAAAGGGTAAATATGTAAATGATTCACACCGTCTTCTGATAGGCCGAGAGGAGCGTTTAGATCTTCAGGGAGTGCCAAGGAGGCAGCGACTAGGAGTCCATTTTGGATCCAGCACCAGTCCAGCCCTCAGTGCTTCCCCCCAGCAGTCAACTAGTTTCCGTTATTAAGCAGCGAGGAAACAGAAATTGGAGAGCACTTTATTCACAGAGAAGACTCTCCGGCTAATTGCTTTTAATTCGAGGGGAATCTGTTTACGGGCGCAACTTTGATCAGACTGCAGACGTTTTAATAACCTTTCATTTATTTACTCATCCCATCATCCCAGTCTGATTAAAACTTTCTTCTCTCTAATATAAATAAGAAGTTGGGTTTTTTCTGCTCTTTTATTCTGTTTGGGCGCGTCTGGTGGTAATCATGAATGACAGTGCTGTTTCTCCGGAGTGGCCCAGCCCGGCCATGTGTCGGCTGCATGCTGATGAGGATAGAGAGAGTCCAGGGCCTGCAGCTGTGCTCTGATTCGCTGGTAGTTACCCTACTTCCTACTTCCTGTTCCAGTGTCCACAACACCCACACACACTGGCTGTCTGAAATGGAACGATATTCTCAAAATAGTGCACTACTTTTAACCAGAGCCTGAACTATAGGGAATAGGGTGCCATTTGTGAAACAGCCACTGCACATCAACCCAGACCCATAGAGCACCAATAATAACTGAGTCACTCAATAAGTGACTCTCCTGAGAGAGAAACAAGAGGAGTGTGAGGGTGGCAGCAGCAACATGCTGAAGAGGAAGCACAAACTAATGCTACTAATGCTAATGGTTTCACCTGTCATAATGGGGGGGTCTATTCAATTTAAACTCCAGAACAGAATAAGAGGCAGGTAGAGGTGGTCTTCAGTCTAACACACAAAGGGAGGGCATAAAAGAAGCCCCTCCCCACCCCCACCACTTTCCCCGAAAACAATCAACACAGCGTGGAGGCAACTGGGAAATCCCTAACAAGCCCAAAATGCAATGAGAGTCAACGTTTTCCCCCCTGACTTGTTAGGCCTGATTCCACGGCTCTAACAGGGGTAGTGTTTAAGTGGTTTCTCTATTGTCTCCCCGTTCAGACTGGCATTACCCCCACTGGGTTTGGGACTATTTAAGGATGGATATGAGGGGTTAACCCATCCAAGTGAATGCCAACGATCATAAGGCTGAGGGGCTGCCTGGGTGGCGCCATCAAAGGCTGAGGATGAAAAGGGCAAAGCTGCATATCGTGTCAATTCTGTCTCCTGTCAAATGATGATGCCAATATGCAGGTGACAGGTCAGTCTGATGGCGTACTGGTTGATTGTGTCTTATGAGTCACCAATTCCCTGTTTGCAACAAAACTGCTTTATAACATTTAAAATTGTACCTTTTTAATATGACTTATTGCCACAAGAGGTTACAAACTGAGAAAAATATCAGACAGACCTTTTTTTCCCCTGCTAGCAAAGTGTGCCCTCGTTTTCATCAAGATCCTCCAACAAGGAGACAACCACACACACCACACTTTCTTGATAACCTGCTAAAATGTACAGACGGGCACAAATGGTGTTGTTTCCAAGTGATGCTCTCTTCGTTCTCTCTGTCTGTCACACGCTCTCTCTGTCTGCCTGTCTTTGTTCCGTGCTGCGCTGAGCTGCTCCTAGCCGAACGGCGGGGAGGTGGTGGATGGTGAATACCCGCGCGCTCTACTTTCACACGGCCTCACGTTGCAGCCGCTGTTTTCTTTAATTAACCCGGGGAGAAAACAGCTGACAGGGTCAACACGTCGGTCCCGTGTGGATACCAACCCCACATACGCTTCCATTAGTTAGTGTTTTAAAAGGTTCTCCTCGCTGCCTGAAGCTTTGGGGGAGGAAGTCAGAAAGAGGGAGAACGTGTGTGTGTCACGTTAATGACATTTGCCGCCACGTTGCCCTCTTTGTGTGAAAACCCCGTGGTTTTAATCTAGATCAAACCAAGGGGATCGGAAGAGGAAATCACCCCCTCTCCACCTCGTCCCCCGTCCCTCCCCAGGAGTTTCTCAGACACCCTGTCCCCTTTATAACGGACACCTTCAGCCTCCTGCCCTCAAGTCCTAATTGATGCCAGGGGAAGGAGAGAGAGAGACAGAGAGAGAAACAAAGACACGCACAGCGACTCAAACGCTAAGCAACGAAATTGATTCGCTTAAAACCCGTGAAGCTTTTTCAAAGGTAAAGGTGTAATCCTCCCACACAGTAGGTCAGGTGATGACATGTAACATAAAGAGTAAAGGTCATGGGAGTATTTGAGAGAGTTTCAGTTGGGTTCTGATGTGTTCCAGAGGGTTCAGAAGGGCTTAACGAAAGAAAGAGGAGTTACGTGCCTTTAAACACTCCCCAAGGCAAGTTCATATTAACTCCAGGCTAAAGGGAACGGATTGCGACATGGTTTGAGCTGATAAATTCCAGGATTTTTTAGAAAGTCTGTGCTAGCTTGGTTACACATACCTAATAGTTCCTGGAATAATGTGAAAAGACAGAGCACGTCTCTGGTCGGCACCACTATGTGGAAGTGTGACACCTGCCACTCTATACCAGAACGTCAGTCTGCCGCTGTGTGGAAGTGTGTCACCTGCCACTCTATACCAGAACGTCAGTCTGCCGCTGGGTGGAAGTGTGTCACCTGCCACTCAATACCAGAACGTCAGTCTGCCGCTGGGTGGAAGTGTGTCACCTGCCACTCTACACCAGAACGTCAGTCTGCCGCTGGGTGGAAGTGTCACCTGCCACTCTACACCAGAACGTCAGTCTGCCGCTGGGTGGAAGTGTGTCACCTGCCACTCTATACCAGAACGTCAGTCTGCCGCTGGGTGGAAGTGTCACCTACCACTCTAAACCAGAACGTCGGTCTGCCTCAGGGTGGAAGTGTGTCACCTGCCACTCAATACCAGAACGTCAGTCTGCCGCTGGGTGGAAGTGTGTCACCTGCCACTCTATACCAGAACGTCAGTCTGCCGCTGGGTGGAAGTGTGTCACCTGCCACTCTATACCAGAACGTCAGTCTGCAGCTGGGTGGAAGTGTCACCTGCCACTCTAAACCAGAACGTCAGTCTGCCTCAGGGTAGAAGTGTGTCACCTGCCACTCAATACCAGAACGTCAGTCTGCCGCTGGGTGGAAGTGTGTCACCTGCCACTCTACACCAGAACGTCGGTCTGCCGCTGGGTGGAAGTGTGTCACCTGCCACTCTACACCAGAACGTCGGTCTGCCGCTGGGTGGAAGTGTGTCACCTGCCACTCAATACCAGAAAGTCTGTCGCTGGGTGGAAGTGTGTCAGTCTACCAGTCGTCTGGGTGGAAGTGTGTCACCTGCCACTCAATACCAGAACGTCAGTCTGCCGCTGGGTGGAAGTGTGTCACCTGCCACTCAATACCAGAACGTCAGTCTGCCGCTGGGTGGAAGTGTGTCACCTGCCACTCAATACCAGAACGTCAGTCTGCCGCTGGGTGGAAGTGTGTCACCTGCCACTCAATACCAGAACGTCAGTCTGCCGCTGGGTGGAAGTGTGTCACCTGCCACTCAATACCAGAACGTCAGTCTGTCTGCCTGCCACTCTACACCAGGGTGGAAGTGTGTCACCTGCCACTCTATACCAGAACGTCAGTCTGCCTCTGGGTGGAAGTGTCACCTGCCACTCTACACCAGAACGTCTCGGTCTGCCGCTGGGTGGAAGTGTGTCACCTGCCACTCTATACCAGAACGTCAGTCTGCCTCTGGGTGGAAGTGTCACCTGTCTACACCAGAACGTCGGTCTGTGGAAGTGTGTCACCTGCCACTCTACACCAGAAAGTCTGCCTCTGGGTGGAAGTGTCACCTCTACACCAGAACGTCGTCTGCCGCTGGGTGGAAGTGTGTCACCTGCCACTCAATACCAGAACGTCAGTCTGCCGCTGGGTGGAAGTGTGTCACCTGCCACTCAATACCAGAACGTCAGTCTGCCGCTGGGTGGAAGTGTGTCACCTGCCACTCAATACCAGAACGTCAGTCTGTCGCTGGGTGGAAGTGTGTCACCTGCCACTCAATACCAGAACGTCAGTCTGCCGCTGGGTGGAAGTGTGTCACCTGCCACTCAATACCAGAACGTCAGTCTGGGTGGAAGTGTGTCACCTGCCACTCAATACCAGAACGTCAGTCTGCCGCTGGGTGGAAGTGTGTGCCACTCTACACCAAAACGTCGGTCACCAGCCACTCAATACCAGAACGTCAGTCTGTCTGGGTGGAAGTGTGTCACCTGCCACAATACCAGAACGTCAGTCTGCTGGGTGGAAGTGTGTCACCTGCCACTCAATACCAGAACGTCAGTCTGCCGCTGGGTGGAAGTGTGTCACCTGCCACTCAATACCAGAACGTCAGTCTGTCGCTGGGTGGAAGTGTGTCACCTGCCACTCAATACCAGAACGTCAGTCTGCCGCTGGGTGGAAGTGTGTCACCTGCCACTCAATACCAGAACGTCAGTCTGCCGCTGGGTGGAAGTGTGTCACCTGCCACTCAATACCAGAACGTCAGTCTGCCGCTGGGTGGAAGTGTGTCACCTGCCACTCTACCACCAGTCTGCCGCTGGGTGGAAGTGTGTCACCTGCCACTCCAATACCAGAACGCCAGTCTGCCGCTGGGTGGAAGTGTGTCACCTGCCACTACACCAATACCAGAACGTGGGTGGAAGTGTGTCTGCCACTCGATGGGTGGAAGTGTGTCACCTGCCACTCTACACCAGAACGTCGGTCTGCCGCTGGGTGGAAGTGTGTCACCTGCCACTCAATACCAGAACGTCAGTCTGTCGATGGGTGGAAGTGTGTCACCTGCCACTCTACACCAGAACGTCGGTCTGCCGCTGGGTGGAAGTGTGTCACCTGCCACTCAATACCAGAACGTCAGTCTGTCGATGGGTGGAAGTGTGTCACCTGCCACTCTACACCAGAACATCGGTCTGCCGCTGGGTGGAAGTGTCACCTGTCACCAGAACGCCAGTCTGTCTGGAAGTGTGTCACCTGCCACTCCAGAACGTCTGCCGCTGGGTGGAAGTCTGCCTCTGGGTGGAAGTGTCACCTGCCACTCTATACCAGAACATCGGTCTGCCGCTGGGTGGAAGTGTGTCACCTGCCACTCTATACCAGAACGTCAGTCTGCCGCTGGGTGGAAGTGTGTCACCTGCCACTCTACACCAGAACGTCGGTCTGCCTCAGGGTAGAAGTGTGTCACCTGCCACTCTATACCAGAACGTCGATCTGCCTCTGGGTAGAAGTGTGTCACCTGCCACTCAATACCAGAACGTCGGTCTGCCTCTGGGTAGAATTGTGTCACCTGCCACTCTACACCAGAACGTCGGTCTGCCTCAGGGTAGAAGTGTGTCACCTGCCACTCAATACCAGAACGTCGGTCTGCCTCTGGGTGGAAGTGTCACCTGCCACTCTACACCAGAACGTCGGTCTGCCTCAGGGTAGAAGTGTGTCACCTGCCACTCAATACCAGAACGTCGGTCTGCCTCTGGGTAGAATTGTGTCACCTGCCACTCTACACCAGAACGTCAGTCTGCCTCTGGGTAGAAGTGTGTCACCTGCCACTCAATACCAGAACGTCAGTCTGCCGCTGGGTGGAATTGTGTCACCTGCCACTCAATACCAGAACGTCAGTCTGCCGCTGGGTAGAAGTGTGTCACCTGCCACTCTACACCAGAACGTCGGTCTGCCTCTGGGTAGAAGTGTGTCACCTGCCACTCTATACCAGAACGTCAGTCTGCCGCTGGGTGGAAGTGTCACCTGCCACTCTATACCAGAACGTCAGTCTGCCGCTGGGTGGAAGTGTCACCTGCCACTCTACACCAGAACGTCGGTCTGCCTCTGGGTAGAAGTGTGTCACCTGCCACTCTATACCAGAACGTCAGTCTGCCTCTGGGTGGAAGTGTGTCACCTGCCACTCTACACCAGAACCAGTCTGCCGCTGGGTAGAAGTGTCACCTGCCACTCTACACCAGAACGTCAGTCTGCCTCTGGGTAGAAGTGTGTCACCTGCCACTCTATACCAGAACGTCAGTCTGCCTCTGGGTGGAAGTGTGTCACCTGCCACTCTACACCAGAACGTCAGTCTGCCGCTGGGTAGAAGTGTCACCTGCCACTCTACACCAGAACGTCAGTCTGCCTCTGGGTAGAAGTGTGTCACCTGCCACTCTACACCAGAAAGTCAGTCTGCCGCTGGGTGGAAGTGTCACCTGCCACTCTACACCAGAACGTCGGTCTGCCTCAGGGTAGAAGTGTGTCACCTGCCACTCTACACCAGAACGTCGGTCTGCCTCTGGGTAGAATTGTGTCACCTGCCACTCTATACCAGAACGTCGGTCTGCCTCTGGGTAGAATTGTGTCACCTGCCACTCTACACCAGAACGTCGGTCTGCCTCTGGGTGGAAGTGTGTCACCTGCCACTCTACACCAGAACGTCGGTCTGAGGCTGGGTGGAATTGTGTCACCTGCCACTCTATACCAGAACGTCGGTCTGCCTCTGGGTAGAATTGTGTCACCTGCCACTCTACACCAGAACGTTGGTCTGCCGCTGGGTGGAAGTGGTACCATAGAAATAGAATTCTACTTCTAGTAGGGTACTCACCGGCCCTGTGCGTCCTCCACCTCTCGGAGCTGGTCTTTGACCGTCCGGTAGTTGGTCTGGACGAGACGCAGGCGCTCGTGGCGTTTCTCATGGGCCCTCCGCAGCTCCTCGTTCTCGTCCGTCTGCCGGCCAGAGACATACAGGAGGTTACGTTACACAATGTGGCCACTTCACACATGCACTGCACAGGGAAATCAAATGATGTCACTGAAATGTGAAGCCGGTCGGGGGTTGGGAGTGATGACAAATCTGAAATGATAGAATGACTTAAATCTTACATTGAGAGCAGCGTATTTCCAAAAGATAGAAAATGTACCTAGAAATAGTGTAAATAATTTAATTACTGACAGTGTCAGTCTAGTACGGAACTGTACACCAGTGGAGGCTGGCGAGAGGAGCTATAGGAGGATGGGATCATTGTAATGGCTGGTATGGAATAAATGGAACGATATGAAACACATGGAAACATTGTTTGACTCTGGCCCCTTCATTCCTTTCCAGCCATTACAATGAGTCCTCCTGTAGCTCGTCCCACCAGCCTCCACTGCTGTACACCCCCCCAGGTCAGATATAACTCTTGTTACTGTAACATGTAACTATAACAAATATGTTCTCCATTACTGAGGAAGCATCACCTCTCTCTGACATTGCAGTTCCTCTCCTTCTCTCTGACAAGTGTTCCTCCAGCATCCGAGGTTCGTTACAGGTACAACATTAATATGGTCAAGTCAACCGGGAGAGAGAGCACTTTGAACCTTCTTCACACTACCCTTCCCCCTGTCATTGACTGGGGTCACCACCCAATTGGGGCGGCAATGACTGACAATTTAAAAAAAGAAAAGATTACAACGTGGGACTTTCAGGGGAGAGAAGGAGGAGAACATCTAGATGTTCCTGACAGGAACGCCTCTGCTATTCTGACCTTAACAGAGTGGGAGAAGAAAACACTTTAAAACAGGCAGGCTCAGGCTCGGGAGGGAGAAGAGGAGGAAAGATGAGAGAGACAGAAAGAGAGAAAGAATAAGAGAGAGAGAGAAAGAGAAAGAGAAAGGGAGCAGAGCAGGTTTCTGCTTGAGTGGCCAGGCAGGGCTGGGGAGACTTCTCGTCGAGCGCCTTTTGAAGGGAAGAGCTTGTTTACTGCTGATATGACACGGCTGCCCTGCAGAGAGGGAAATGTGAGCTCTGAACCCTGTTATTATTAACAAGGACAAAGAGAACAGAGAGGAGCGGGAGCGGCAGCACACACATGGACGCACACACACACACACACACACACACACACACACACACACACACACACACACACACACACACACACACACACACACACACACACACACACACACACACACACACACACACACACACACACACACACACTCAGAGACAGGCACACACACACACACTTTCTCTCACACTCCACCGATGTGACAAGTATGGATTTTTGTGTACTGGTGAGAGATATTCACAGAGGACATCCGTTACACGGGCTGCTTTTACAACACAAAGCCCCCAAACAAACGCAGCCTGGGTTTCTGCCTCTAATGAAAGGAAATAGAGAACCCACACACACACACACACAGAGACAGAGTCCTGACTGATTGATTGCAGAGGGGCTCTGGTCGGAGTGGCAGGGCATTAGCCACATCATTGCTTCCCAGGCCCCTTAGAGCTCCCACTGGGCCCCGGCCCCAACCCTGGTCATCACAGATCACACTTCAACCCCACCACCAGCAATCAATACTCCACAACACAACACACAGCCTGCTCTGGGTACACTGGTCCCAGACCCTAATCATCCAGCATGTATGTTCTCAAGCTGAAAAATAATTTGGTGTCTCTCAGACCTCAGAGAGAGACCGTGCTGTTGTTTACTTGTCTTGGAAGTGGCAAGTTTGTACAAAAAAAAAATGAAATAAATAAAAACGGTTTGTTAGGATCCCCTACTGTTCTGTCCAATTCAGCATTTAACTGATAAAATCACACTGGGTACACAGTATAAATTGTGTTCCCAATATAATGGGGTCAGTGACATCCACTGGGCGCACATTTGTTTTACTATCTTTGTGGGGACCAAACAATTGATTCCCATTCAAAATCCTATTTTCCCTAAACCCAAACCCCTATTCCTATTTCTAAACCTAACCCTAAACCTAACCCCTATTCCTAAACCTAACTCCTAACCCTAAACCTAACCCCTATTCCTAAACCTAACTCCTAACCCTAAACCTAACCCCTATTCCTAAACCTAACTCCTAACCCTAAACCTAACCCCTATTCCTAAACCTAACTCCTAACCCTAACTGTAACCCTAAACCTAACTCCTATTCCTAAACCTAACTCCTAACCCTAACTGTAGCCCTAAACCTAACCCCTAAGACTAAACCAGCCTTTTTCCTTGTGGGGACCGGCGAAATGGCCCTACATGTGCAAATGTTCCTTGTTTTTACTATCCTTGTGAGGACTTCTGGTCCCCACAGGGACAGTAAAACCAAAAACACACAACTCTGTTAAACGCCCCTCAGTCCGCACTACAGACATGTAAATGGTCCCATTAAATAACACAGCCATGCGTATCATGAGCCATTAGCATCAGGCTGAGTGTCTGTCTAGTATGTGATGTAATAGGGACACTTTAGACCTGACACCAAAATAACTGCTAATATCCCTGGCTGAGTAAAGAGACATGACCTCCATATATCTCTAGTGGACGAGGGGGAGAGCGAGAGAGAGAGAGACAGAGACAGAGACAGAGACAGAGAGAGACATCAAGAGAGAGCGACATTGAGAGAGAGAGCGAGAGAGAGAGCGAGAGAAAGAGACAGACGAAGACAGACAGAGAGAGAGACAGAGAGAGACAGAGATACAGAGACAGACAGAGAGAGAGAGGGAGAGAGACAGAGACAGACAGAGAGAGAGAGGGAGAGAGAGAGACAGACACAGAGAGAGAGACAGAGAGAGAGACAGAGAAAGAGAGAGAAAGAGAGACAGAGAGAAAGAAAGAGACAGAGAGACAGAGACATCGAGAGACAGAGACATAGAGAGACAGAGAGAGGGAGAGAGACAGAGACAGACAGAGAGACATCAAGAGAGAGAGAGAGAGAGAGAGAGAGACAGAGACAGAGAGACAGACAGAGAGAAAGAGGATTTTCCAGAGAAGATCCAGATTTCAGGGAATTAGACCAAAGTTCTCAATAGGTACAAAATATATAGAGTACTGCACACACTACAATTACTTTAAAAATAAGCTCAACTGGACACCTTAATGAGGCAGTGAATGAACTAAGAGAGAAAGCATGCAGGCCATTCTACACCATTAAAAACTAATTCAAATTGAAATACCTAGTCAAATTTGGCTAAAACTAATTGAATGTATCAATGAACCAATTGCACTTCATGCCAAAACAAGATTTCACCAAATGGGATAAACATTGAAACCCGGCATGCAGAGTTTTGTAAGATTCTCCTACATGTCCAGAGGAAGCTTTGGAAACATCTCAAATACAGTGACCCCCTCTCATGTCATTACCAAGCCCTGCAATGCCAAGAGCTGAGCAAAGAAAAAAGTCCCCTCATCCAGCTGGTCCTGGGGCTGAGTTACCTAACCTGTTCTACTAACACACTGAAGCCTCAGGACCAGAACATCCAATCAATGAGAATAAAACAAATTACAACACAGTCAAAACAAAACTACATTTCTTATTGGGAAACACAAGCACAAAGCAAAATGCAGTGCTATCTGGCTCCCTGTAGAGGAAAGGCTGTGCAACCACTGCCCCACAGCAGAACCTGAGACAGAGCTGCATTTCCTGACAAAATGTCAAAAATATAAAACAATTAGAGAGTTTTATTTCCCCCAAATTTGAAAAACTTTTTCAAGGTTTCAAAGACCTCTCTGATGAGAGTAGGCTGCCCATCCTGTTGGGGGAGGACGCAGAGAGCTGTGGGTTGGCAGCAGACTACATTGCTGCCTGCCATAAGATGAGGGACAGTGTCTGACAGACCAATCAACCTGCACATGTCCTCTACTGTATACTTGTTGTTATTGTTCAATGTATGGTTATTTTGACCCTTGGTTATTGTTGTTACTGTTGACAAGTTGATCATTTTGATTCTTATTATTTTAATATTGTAAATCTCCAAAGTAAGCTTTGGCAATATGTACATTGTTACGTCATGCCAATAAAGCAAACTGAATTGAAATGGAAAAGTTGAGAGAGCGAGAGGAAAGAAAAGAAAGACAAGGAAGAAGAGAACAGAGACGAAGAGAGAAATAAGAGGGGAGAAATAATAATAGCACAAGAGAGGAATAAAAAGGAGAGAGAGAGAGAGAGACCGCAGAACAGAGGAGAGTGTGAAGGTTAAAAGAGCGATGGAGCTGATTGGTTTATGGGGAGAGTCCAAGTCCTGCCGCATCCTCTCCTCTCCTGCTGCTTCATTGCCCACACAGACGCTCAGCGGTCGTGTGTATCAGTGTGTGTGTGTGTCAGTGTGTGTATGTATCAGTGTATGTGTGTGAGTGTGTGGCACACCGTTAGGAAAGGTCAGAGAGGAAGCAGTCGGTAACAGCGGTGCAATTGAGCCCCTTAGAGACCATCAGCCTTCCCCGACGCTGGACCACAGAGAGAGACAGAGAGAGAGAGAGTCTGCTATCCCCTCCACTCACCTCTTATCAGGAGCAATTCACCCTGCTGGCCTCTCCAACACACAGCAATCATATTGCACAGATACTGTATCCACCGGCTGGTCTTGAAATACTATAAAGCCATACTCTGTTGTTACAAAACCAAAGACGGTCATCATTTTTAAGAGTCGAGACTGAGAATGTCACAGGTTGAGACAAGTCTGACACACAATACCCAGACACTGACGTGTGGTTGAAAGCTGGAGGCAGTCAGTCTGAACATACATGTGGGAGTCAGTCACTCTGCTGCAGCAGCCAGCCAGCCAGTGACATCTTCATCTCCTTTTCAGAGCCATTACTACCTCTCTGAGTGGTGATTACAGACGGTCATAATTGAGCCATCAGGAGAAGGCACTGATGAGAGGGGGGAATCAGGGGGCTGGCTGGGCCTCTGAGGGGAGATGGGAGATGGGAGGCAAGGGACCCACGCAGGCAGATGCGTGACAGCGCTCCCTCGTCCTATCGGTGCGTTAGCTCTCAGTAGTAGCGTGTCGTGGCTGGCGGCAGAGCAGTGACATTCACATGACGGCCTGTCTGTCTCTGAATGGGGCTGATGATGACAATGAGGTCATATCAATACACACAGGAAACAGAACACAGGTACCTCTCACCTGGACCCACACTACTCAATGTGCTGGAAAGCATTAGGAGGGGGGAGAGAGAGGAGAGACAAGGGAGTAGAGAGAGAGGAAATGGGGAGAGAACAGGGGAAAAGAGAATAGAAAGAATTAAGACTAAAGAGACAGGAAGGAGGGAATTCAAAATAAAGAGAAAATTAGACAGAGAGAGAAACAGACAAAGAGAGAGAGAGGCAAACAGAGAGAGAGGCAAACAGAGAGAGAGGCAAACAGAGAGAGCGAGACAGCAAGAAAGACAGACAGAGAGAAAGAGAGAGAGCAAGAGAGATAGAGAGAGCAAGAGAGAGAGAGAGACCGAGAGACAGACAGAGAGACAGAGCTGCATTTCCTATTACACTGTGAGAAATTCTCAGAACTAAGAGAATATTCCTTTCCCAAAATTATAATTCAAAACAAAAAAATTAACTATAAAATATGAAGAAAAAATCAAATATTTATTGGGTGAAAAGCCAAGATGTGCAGTTTTGGCAGCCAAATATGTGTCCTCCTGCCACAACCTGAGGGACAGCCAGTGAAAAGTGCAATGTAATGTCGATAATATTTCCCATCTTGTTTTGTTTTGTCTTTCTTTCATACCATGTCACGTGTCTACTCAGTCACAGTTGTAGTTGATGTTAACGGTAATCCCATGTCCACTACTACTATTATTATTGCTGTTGGTCCCACCATTTATTTATAAATAAATATATATATATATATATATATATAGTGGGGCAAAAAAGTATTTAGTCAGCCACCAATTGTGCAGGTTCTACCACTTAAAAAGATGAGAGAGGCCTGTAATTTTCATCATAGGTACACTTCAACTATGACAGACAAAGTGAGGGAAAAAAATCTAGAAAATCACATTGTAGGATTTTTAATGAATTTATTTGCAAATGGTGGAAAATAAGTATTTGGTCAATAACAAAAGTTTCTCAATACTTTGTTATATACCCTTTGTTGGCAATGACAGAGGTCAAACGTTTTCTGTAAGTCTTCACAAGGTTTTCACACACTGTTGCTGGTATTTTGGCCCATTCCTCCATGCAGATCTCCTCGAGAGCAGTGACGTTTTGGGGCTGTTGCTGGGCAACACGAACTTTCAACTCCCTCCAAAGATTTTCTATGGGGTTGAGATCTGGAGACTGGCTAGACCACTCCAGGACCTTGAAATGCTTCTTACAAAGCCACTCCTTTGTTGCCCGGGCGGTGTGTTTGGGATAATTGTCATGCTGAAAGACCCAGCCACGTTTCATCTTCAATGCCCTTGCTGATGGAAGAAGGTTTTCACTCAAAATCTCACGATACATGGCCCCATTCATTCTTTCCTTTACACAGATCAGTCGTCCTGGTCCCTTTGCAGAAAAACAGCCCCAAAGCATGATGTTTCCACCCCCATGCTTCCCAGTAGGTGTGGTGTTCTTTGGATGCAACTCAGCATTCTTTGTCCTCCAAACACAACGAGTTGAGTTTTTACCAAAAAGTTATATTTTTTTCATCTTTGACATTCTGTCATCTTCTTCTGGATCATCCAAATGCTCTCTAGCAAACTTACAGGCCGGGACATGTACTTTTTAAGTAGGGAGACACTCTGGCACTGCAGGATTTGAGTCCCTGGCGGCATAGTATGTTACTGATGGTAGGCTTTTGGTCCCTGCTCTCTGCAGGCCATTCACTAGGTCCCCCGTGTGGTTCTGGGATTTTTGCTCACCGTTATGTGATCATTTTGACCCCACGGGGTGAGATCTTGTTAAGATCGAGGGAGATTATCAGTGGTCTTGTATGTCTTCATTTCCTAATAATTGCTCCCACAGGTGATTTCTTCTAACCAAGATGCTTACCTATTGCAGATTCAGTCGTCCCAGGCTGGTGCAGGTCTACAATTTTGTCAGCTCTTTGGTCTTGGCCATAGTGTGACTGTTTGAGGTTGTGGACAGGTGTCTTTTATACTGATAACAAGTTCAAACAGGGGCCATTAATACAAGTAACGAGTGGAGGACAGAGGAGCCTCTTAAAGAAGAAGTTACAGGTCTGTGAGAGCCAGAAATCTTGCTTGTTTGTAATTGACCAAATACTTATTTTCCACCATAAGGTCATAAAAAATCCTCATGTTTTTTTTCATTTCCACTCCTCTTTTGACTGTCATAGCTGAAGTGTACCTATGATGAAAATTACAGGCCTCTCTCATCCTGGGAGAGCTGCACAATTGGTGGCTGACTAAATACTGGGGTATATATATCATTCAATATATTTTGTTAAATTATTATTATTATTATTTTATATATATGTATACTTGAACTTGCCAAACTTGCCATGTCAATAAAGTCAATTGAATTGAACTTGAGTAGCATCAAGAGACAGAGACAGAGAGAGACAAAGAGAGAGACAGAGAACGAGCTGTAGTGAAGGTCAGTGAGGTTTGTACCTTCAGTCTGAGCAGCTCCTCCAGGTCATGAATGTTCTTTTCCACTTTTCCTGACTCCACGTCGCCGGGGAAGACATACAGATGCACTCTGGGGGATGTAGTCATTCAATCAGAAGCAAGTAAGAACACACGGCCGCCGCTTCAGCAGGCTTTAGCATCACATTACAGAGACAACTAGTGCTCAATTAACAGCTGCACAACGGCTGTGTGAATACCAATAACACATTATATATGTTCATTTCACTTTTCCCTTACGTGAAGTCATACAGATACACACACACACAAGCAAGTAGGAACACACCGGCCGAACACACCACACACACACACACACACACATCATCTCTCCCCTCACACACACATACCATCTCTCCCCTCACACACACATACCAAGACAAAAAAAAGACAAAAAACCAATCAGGGTACCAGAGGAATAAGGAAGCATCCCTCCACACACTGCACCACACGGAGCTCCAAAGGTTTCTCTCGCCACTGGCTAATGAGTATGTTCATTTACATGTACACTGTTTCTTTGACTGTAATGACGTCCCATTAGGGGACACTAAAGGGCTATAGATTCCAGGCTGCGCCGGGCTTCATTACCAAAAGGTGGGCAGTGGGGCCCCTTTAATTGCTCTATGAGGACCCCGAGGTTACACTTGATAGGACAACTGGCTGGGAGAAACTACTGGGGGGAGAAAAAAGAAAGCTGCTCTCTTGCTCCTCCTTGAGAACAAGAAGCACTCTCCGGTCCTGCTGTGTGTGTCTGTGTGTGTGTGTGTGTGTGTCTTTTCTTTAAAAATAAATAAAGAAGCTATGGGAACAATATGCTGTTGGAATATGGAAACAGGAAGATGAGGATAGGAGCCCCTGTGGTGGGAGTGTTGAGCGGAACAGATGGCGGCTAAAATATGCAATGTGACTAAATGCGCCGATGCTTCTTTAGTCTGGAGATTCGGCGGTAGCAAGAGTTTATAGGGAGGACGGAGGGATGGCATGTTGGCTGACCCAAAAGGACAAAGTGACATTGAAAGGCAACCAGAGGCCTTGTGCAAACTAGATCTATTAAAGCTTTACAACGGTTCTCATTTGAACCTCACTGAGTTTACCAAACATTAGAAACACCTTCCTAATAGTGAGTTGCACCCCCTTTGCCCTCAGAACAGACTCAATTCGTCAGGGCATGGACTCTACAAGGTGTCCAAAGCTGTTCCACAGGGATGCTGGCCCATGATGACTCCAATGCTTCCCACAGTTGTGTCAAGTTGGCTGGATGTCCTTTGTGTGGTGGACCATTCTGGATACACAAGGGAAACTGTTGAATGTGAAAAACTCAGCAGCGTTGCAATTCTTGAAACAAACTGGTGTGCCTGGCACCTACTATCATACCCCGTTCAAAGGTGCTTAAATATTTTGTCTTGCCCATTCACTCACTGAATGGCACACATACACAATCCATGTCTCAATTGTCTCAAGGCTTAAACTCCTTCTTTAACCGGTCTCCTCCCCTTCATCTACACCGATTGAAGTGGAATTAACAAGTGACATCAACAAGGGATCATAGCTTTCACCTGGATTCACCTGGTCTATGTCATGGAAAGAGCAGGTGTTCTTAATGTTTTGTACACTCAGTGTGTACTGCTGTGACAAATACTTTCCTCCTGGGTGTCAACGATCTTCAATTCAATATTTTTTTAAATGTACACTCCAAAAACAAACGTATACTAACAACAACTTACAGACACCTACAAACAATGACTACATCTCATCTGGCCAGACCCACATGCTCACACCCCCATCCTTAGACGATTGCAATACAGTCTGCTTTCTCTATGATTTGCTTGACCTTCACTTCACTGCATCCAGAAAATGAGTAGATAAAGCATGTCTGGTTGGAGGGGTGTATGCTGGGTTAAGAACATTCAGAAATATCTTCCAATACACATTGCCTGTGAGCATCAGAGCCCCTCACACCCCCAACCCTAGAGCCTGTGTTTAGACTCTGTGTTTAGACTCTGTGTTTAGACTCTGTGTTTAGACTCTGTGTTTAGACGCTGTGTTTAGACTCTGTGTTTAGACGCTGTGTTTAGACTGTGCCGCAGGCTACTGTTGACCGGAGTGACCCTGGTGCCACAGTGCTCTCCACCAGCAGTCCTGACTGTGGACACACAAGGCAGGTGTCAGCCCTTCTGCCATCTCTGTTCCAGCTCTGTCTTAATTACCTCTATGGTTAGTCATTAGTAGATGGATCTGCATATTACTGACGTTTTGGCTTTGCTGGCATCGCTCTGTGTGTGTGTGTGTGTATGTAGGGGGGTATAATGTGTGTGTGTGCAGTATAGAGTGTGTGTAGGGGGTATAGTGTGTGTGTAGGGGAGTATAGAGTGTGTGTAGGGGGTATAGTGTGTGTGTAGGGGGGTATAGTGTGTGTGTAGGGGGGTATAGTGTGTGTGTAGGGGGGTATAGAGTGTGTATAGGGGAGTATAGAGTGTGTGTAGGGGGTATAGTGTGTGTGTAGGGGGGTATAGTGTGTGTGTAGGGGGGTATAGAGTGTGTGTAGGGGGTATAGAGTGTGTATAGGGGAGTATAGTGTGTGTGTAGGGGGGTATAGTGTGTGTGTGTAGGGGGGTATAGAGTGTGTGTGTAGGGGGTATAGAGTGTGTGTGTGTGTAGGGGGGTATAGAGTGTGTGTAGGGGGTATAGTGTGTGTGTAGGGGGGTATGGTGTGTGTAGGGGGGTTAGAGTGTGTTTAGGGGGGTATAGAGTGTGTGTAGGGGGGTATAGAGTGTGTGTAGGGGGTATAGAGTGTGTTTAGGGGGTATAGAGTGTGTGTAGGGGGTATAGAGTGTGTGTAGGGGGTATAGAGTGTGTGTAGGGGGTATAGTGTGTGTGTGTAGGGGGTATAGTGTGTGTGTAGGGGGTATAGAGTGTGTGTGTAGGGGGGTATAGAGTGTGTGTAGGGGGGTATAGAGTGTGTGTAGGGGGGTATAGAGTGTGTGTAGGGGGTATAGAGTGTGTGTAGGGGGGTATAGAGTATGTGTAGGGGGGTATAGAGTGTGTGTAGGGGGTATAGAGTGTGTGTAGGGGGGTATAGAGTGTGTATAGGGGGTATAGAGTGTGTGTAGGGGGGTATAGAGTGTGTGTAGGGGAGTATAGAGTGTGTGTAGGGGGTATAGAGTGTGTGTAGGGGGGTATAGAGTATGTGTAGGGGGGTATAGAGTGTGTGTAGGGGGTATAGAGTGTGTGTAGGGGGGGTATAGAGTGTGTATAGGGGCTATGTGTGGAATGATCATATCTGATCAAGCACTAATCATAAGAGGTTTGAATTATCTTTCAGGTGTTATCAAACCATATACCCTTCATCAAAACCCAAATAAAGCTGGAGACAGAAATTCCACCTGGACTGAAATGTAAGTCTGACAATATTCATGTTTGTGGGGTCAGCTGGACAACATCCATTTGCATCACGTGTAAAAGTCACACAACACAGAGTGAACAGACAGTGAAGGACTGGACAGAGGGACACACAGTGATCGATGAAAGGCTGTGGGTGCAGATGCTCCTCTCCTCCAGTTGGACAGCCCGTCTGCCGTCTGTCCTGCAACAGGTCCAGATGAAAATGTGTGTGTGTGTGTGTGTGTGTGTGTGTGTGTGTGTGTGTGCGTGCGTGCGTGCGTACTACGAAACGACTTGTTATGGAGGAACACGCCGTTATCTCTTTAATGCTGGGCCAGCCACAACTCATGCCCGAGCCATCGAGACACACACACACACACACACACACACACACACACACACACACACACACACACACACACACACACACACACACACACACACACACACACACACACACACACACACACACACACACACACAGCCTGAGGAAAAAACAAAAAAGGCGTATGCGTAAGGAAGATGAAGATGTGCCGTCATCTCGTCTCGACAGCTGGCTAGGGGCCACGACCTGCCTGTGCCATGCACCCCGTAATGGCTCCACAAACAGATAGAGAGAGAGAGAGAGAGAGAGAGAGAGAGAGAGAGAGAGAGAGAGAGAGAGAAAAGAGAGAGATGCGTTACCAGAAGGAGAGAGTGCGAGAAATAAAAGTATGTTATTTCCTGAACGGTTGATGACCCCAGCTCCACGTTGGAGAGGCACTCCATAGACCCCCCTCCTCACCCCTCCCTCCACTCTCTCCATCTCCCTGTGAGTGGAGAGAGAGACTGGTGGGGTCACACTGTCATCAATGGAGTTCTTTATGATGGCAGCACCGTGTCATGTGTGTAGCAGCGCCAGCCAGGGCTCTCAAAGCACGACTTGTTCAGGACCCGGGTGATGTGAATGGGATATATTGTAAGCCACACACAAACACGCGCCCCCACACACACCCACAGCTATATGGGCCATTCAAAGACCCACTCGGTGCTTTTCAGGATGCAAAAAAGCAACAGGTACTAAAAGGTTTTAAAAGGGACATTAAGAGACATTAAGAGACATTAAGAGGAGCAGGGAAGAACCAGGAGAGAGTGTTGTACATAAACTAACACACAAGACATGCTAAAGTACAGCCCCTATAATGGTTTGACTGATATGGACTGGAGGCTGGAGGGAAAGTGACAACAACAAAAAAACAGTGTGATGTGGGCAGAGCGGCTGAAGGTTGTGTGTGAACGCTGGCCAGCGCGTGAGTGTGTCAGGGTCACTATTTCCTCCAGCGTCAGATCAGATAAGGTTCTAGGGCCAGGCACCTGTCCAGGTGGAACGGAGAAGAGAGGGCCGGACTAATGGAATGTCTGTGTCATCTCTGTAGCTGGGTGTTAACACCACCCACCCAGGTGTGTAACGGGAGACTCCTCTGGCAGACAGGATAGAGACAGACTGGTACAGCTGGGCCCGTCATGGTGCTGTATGCTGTTTGACCCTCTCTCTAAAGAGATGTCAAGGATGTTTTGGCCTGTATTCATGTTAAAAAGCCTAAGTGGAAGCAAAAGTGACATGTATTTTTTTTGCTGCCTACAAAGTCCTTTATCAATGTGTGTCTGTATGGCAGATTTGGAGTGTTATCTAAAAACATATTAGTCAAAATAGTGAGTGGTTGGAACTTGAACGATCGGAAGCCTAATGTGGTAAATCAGCCAGTGCCTGAGCCCCAGGCATGCATGAAACCCACAGCACACGCCGGCCCGGGGAGGAGGGGGGGTAGGACTACGGCTGCCAGAGAATGGATCAAATTAATCACATGATTCCCATGATTCGCTGTAACTTGCCCTTGTCTCCCCAGTAGCCGTCTCCTACTGGACTGGGGTGAGTCTCTGAGGTGACTGGGGTAGTGTGTGTGTGTGTGTGTGTGTGTGTGTGTGTGTGTGTGTGTGTGTGTGTGTGTGTGTGTGTGTGTGTGTGTGTGTGTGTGTGTGTGTGTGTGTGTGTGTGTGTGTGTGTCTGCATAGTAGCTGACCCACCTGCCGTCTCCCAGTGTGTTGGCCCCTGGAGGGCTGAGGGCCAGCGATGTGTCTGGGGGCCCCGGGGCTCCTGTGGGACCGGGCTACAGGTTGAGGGTGGGGCCTCCTCTCCACTGAGTTCCTGATCTGGAGAGTCATACAGAGTCTGCTCCTGTGAAAGGCCAAGCACATCCACATGATCCACCTCACTAGACCCAGATATTCAGATAAGGTCACAAGAAAAACAGTATTTTACAATAGCATTACAGACTACGTAGGAGGACCCAGCAGCCTCTGGGAAATGACAAAGGTGAAAGTTGTATTTTGGGAACCAATTATTAGTATTTATATATAGATATATGGGATCCAATTAAAACATTCCAGCTTATGATTTGAATTTGAGAGAAGAAAAATAATTGTGTGAAAAAAACATGAAAAGTTCAAACTAATCCTCAACTAAACCCTGATCTTAGACTTGAGCCTGACCTTGTACCTGTACCTAAAGCTTGAAGGTTGTGCAGTAAACATCCAGACGCATGTAAGCTGGGAGCTGGAAGCTCCAACGAGGAGGGGACAGCGGTCTGAACTCAACTCCAGGTGTGAGAGACGTTCCCTATCTATTTATCACCACCTACCAGCCCAGTCAATTAACGCTCCCCAACACACGGCAACCCCCCACACACACACACACACCACAGGACCACCGAAACAAAGCGGGGAGACAAGGGTGAACGGGAGTGTCTGTGAGCGTGTGCAGGAGGCCAGGCCCCACAGCCGCCCAGAGAGGATGATGGATGGACAGACGCCACTGGCCAGATTGTCCCCTTAGTGTGATGGGAGAGGGAGGGTAGGAAGGGGGGGGGTTCAGACTTATTATTGGGGTGAGAAGTGTGACATTGAGGAACATGTTCATAATATAGACGTTTAGAGAAGCCCATCTATACAGACGCTTGTTTATTCTATTTGTTTGTACCGGTCCCTGTCCCTAGTCTAATACCATAATAATCATACGCTGCAACCCCAACTACGTTGCCAGTACTTCTAGAAGTGTACAAGGTAAGCTGTTACTGTAGCTACTGTAACATCAATACTTCCTGTTACCTAGCAGGGTACTGTAATCCAGTTCTTTATGTGACCTCAAAGAAAGCCTTATCTTGTCCCCACTTTTCTCCTCGTCATGTGTTTTACCTCATATGGCCAGTGTGTGTGTGTGTGTGCGTAGATAAGGACAGTCCTCGGGGGCAGTGGTTTATATGCAGAGCCTGCCTGGGCTTTCTTTGTCATACACAATTAATGATGAGGAACATGGTCTTAACATAACAGGCAGGTGGAACACACACACACACGACCTTAACATATGCAACCATACTGTGCGTTGCCACCTCTCCCCTCATCCTTGACGACCCTATATAAAAAGGTGAGCAGTAAATAATGCATTGAGCTAGCCAGAGAGTGCTACACCTACCACTTCCTTCTATACCTACCACTTCCTTCTATACCTACCACGTCCTTCAATATCTACCACTTCCTTCTAAACCTACCACGTCCTTCTATACCTACCCCTTCCTTCAATATCTACCACTTCCTTCTATACCTACCACTTCCTTCTATACCTACCACTTCCTTCTATACCTACCACTTCCTTCTACACCTACCACTTCCTTCTATACCTACCACTTCCTTCTATACCTACCACTTCCTTCTATACCTACCACTTCCTTCTACACCTACCACTTCCTTCTACACCTACCACTTCCTTCTATACCTACCACTTCCTTCTATACCTACCACTTCCTTCTACACCTACCACTTCCTTCTACACCTACCACTTCCGTCAATATCTACCACTTCCTTCTATACCTACCACTTCCTTCTATACCTACCACTTCCTTCTATACATACAACTTCCTTCTATACCTACCACTTCCTTCTATACCTACCACTTCCTTCTATACCTACCACTTCCTTCTACACCTACCACTTCCTTCTGTACCTACCACTTCCTTCTATACCTACCACTTCCTTCTACACCTGCCACTTCCTTCTATACCTGCCACTTCCTTCTATACCTACCACGTCCTTCTACACCTACCACTTCCTTCTATACTTACCACGTCCTTCTACACCTACCACTTCCTTCTATACCTACCACTTCCTTCTACCTACCACTTCCTTCTACCTACCACTTCCTTCTATACCTACCACTTCCTTCTATACCTACCACTTCCTTCTACACCTACCACTTCCTTCTACACCTACCACTTCCTTCTATACCTACCACTTCCTTCTATACCTACCACTTCCTTCTACACCTACCACTTCCCTACCTACCACTTCCTTCTATACCTACCACTTCCTTCTACACCTACCACTTCCTTCTATACCTACCACTTCCTTCTATACCTACCACTTCTATACCTACCTTCTATACCTACCACTTCCTTCTATACACCTACCACTTCCTTCTATACCTACCACTTCCTTCTATACCTACCACTTCCTTCTACACCTACCACTTCCTTCTATACCTACCACGTCCTTCTACCACTTCCTTCTATACCTACCACTTCCTTCTATACCTACCACTTCCTTCTCTACCTACCACTTCCTTCTATACCTACCACCTACCACACCTACCACTTCCTTCTATACCTACCACTTCCTTCTACACCTACCACTTCCTTCTATACCTACCACTTCCTTCTACACCTACCACCACTTCCTTCTACACCTACCACTTCCTTCTCTACCTACCACTTCCTTCTACACATACCACCACCTTCCTTCTACACCTACCACTTCCTTCTACACCTACCACTTCCTTCTATACCTACCACTTCCTTCTACACCTACCACTTCCTTCTATACCTACCACTTCCTTCTACACCTACCACTTCCTTCTACACCTACCATACCTACCACTTCCTTATACACCTACCACTTCCTTCTACACCTACCACTTCCTTCTATACCTACCACTTCCTCTATACCTATACCTACCACTTCCTTCTATACCTACCACACCTACCACTTCCTTCTACACCTACCCTTCCTTCTATACCTACCACTTCCCTTACCTACCACTTCCTTCTATACCTACCACTTCCTTCTATACCTACCACTTCCTTCTATACCTACCACTTCCTTCTATACCTACCACTTCCTTCTATACCTACCACTTCCTTCTATACCTACCACTTCCTTCTATATACTATACTACCACTTCCTTCCTTCTACCCACCACTTCCTTCTATATCTACCACTTCCTTCTATACCTACCACTTCCTTCTATACCAGGCGCTAACCCACACTAGATCTACCACTTCCGATTACCATATGGAATGGCCGATTGGAATTAGGGCCGATTTCAAGTTTTCATAACAATCAGAAATCGGTATTTTTGGACACCACAAGTTAAGAACACATTCTTATTTTCAATGACGGCCTAGGAACGGTGGGTTAACCGCCTCGTTCAGGGGCATATAATTGATGCAGTGCGATCGTTGCTCCAATGTGAACCTAACCATGAACATCAATGCCTTTCTTAAAATCCATACACAGAAGTATATATTATATTTTTAAACCTGCATATTTAGCTAAAAGAAATCCAGGTTAGCAGGCAATATTAACCAGGTGAAATTGTGTCACTTCAATTCATTCATTGCCCGCAGAGTCAGCATATATGCAACAGTTTGGGCCGTCTAATTTGCCAGAATTTTACGTAATTATGACATAACATTGAAGGTTGTGCAATGTAACAGGAATATTTAGACTAATGGATGCCACCCCTTAGATAAAATACGGAACGGTTCCGTATTTCACTGAAAGAATAAACGTCTTGTTTTCGAGATGATAGTTTCCGGATTCGACCATATTAATGACCTAAGGCTCGTATTTCTGTGTGTTATTATGTTATAACTAAGTCTATGATTTGATAGAGCAGTCTGACTGAGCGGTGGTAGGCACCAGCAGGCACGTAAGCATTCATTAAAACAGCACTTTCGAGCGTTTTGCCAGCAGCTCTTTGTTGTGCGTCAAGCATTGCGCTGTTTATGACTTCAAGCCTATCAACTCCCGAGATGAGGCTGGTGTAACCGATGTGAAATGGCTAGCTAGTTAGCGGGTGCGCGCTAATAGCGTTTCAGCGTTACTCGCTCTAAGACTTGAGTAGTTGTTCCCCTTGCTCTGCATGGGTAACGCTGCTTCGAAGGTGGCTGTTGTCGTTGTGTTCCTGGTTCGAGCCCAGGTAGGAGCGAGGAGAGGGACGGAAGCTATACTGTTACACTGGCAATACTAAAGTGCCTATAAGAACATCCAATAGTCAAAGGTTAATGAAATACAAATGGTATAGAGGGAAATAGTCCTATAATTCCTATAATAACTACAACCTAAAACTTCTTACCTGGGAATATTGAAGACTCGTGTTAAAAGGAACCACCAGCTTTCATATGTTCTCATGTTCTGAGCAAGGAACTTAAACGTTAGCTTTCTTACATGGCACATATTGCACTTTTACTTTCTTCTCCAACACTTTGTTTTTGCATTATTTAAACCAAATGGAACATGTTTCATTATTTATTTGAGGCTAAATTGATTTTATTGACCTATTATATTAAGTTAAAACAAGTGTTCATTCAGTATTGTTGTAATTGTCATTATTACAAATAGATTGTAAAAATCGCCCGATTAATCAGTATCGGCTTTTTTGGGTCCTCCAATAATCGGTATCGGCGTTGAAAATCATAATCGGTCAACCTCTATAACACACACACACCACATTCCATGATAGCGTATAAAAACTTCAGATTGACAAGTAGGGCTTTGGCACCTGTGTGTGTGTGTGTTTTCTAGGATCACAGGTAATGAAAGAAATAACACCAGCGCTGTCATCACCTCTCGATGGTTCCTGATCCCATCATCAGGAGTAGCAGCCTTGTTGCGAGTCGCTTGGCATCTGGGTGTGACCTTGTTAACTGTCGGGGTAATTCACTTTAACCAACGGGGAGAGGGGATGATAAATTATTAGCGGTGGAAGATTTTGTTCACATTTTATTAAATTGGCCTGTCAGAAGGGGTCGGCCAAATTATCTGGGGCCTCGTTTATTGGAGGCTGGCCATATTGCTACATCTGTTACAATTATTTATAATTTCTAGCTCAGTTGGATGGAGGGAAAAAAAGAAGAAGAACAACCAACCAGAGTTTTTTCGGTCGGCATCAGCCACGTAAAGCAATTTACAAATTATCTGATGAGGGACTGTTTTAGTTCTTTCCTCCCTCGTTTTCTAAGCCAAAGCAGAGGAGAACGGGGAGGGATGAGAGGAGGGATGAGAGGCGGGAGGGGAGAGGAGGGGAGGGATGAACGGAGGGAGGGGAGAGGAAGGGGGGAGGAGGGAGGGGAGGGGAGGGGAGGGGGAGAGGGGAAAAAGAGAGAGAGAGAGAGAGAGGCGCGCTGTAATTACCGAACACGATTAGGTTCTTCTGGGAACTTATCTGGCGCTCGTGGCCCTGGTAAGATGCGGCAGGAACATATGGAGGAGGCTTGTGATTGTGCTCCCTGAAGCTCGTGACCCGTCTGCTGCTGAGCCCTTCAGCTGAATTTAAATGAGCAGTGCCATGGCTAATGTTCTACACATGCACCATTTATGCCACAAAACAAATCTGATCACTGTTAATTATGGAGCAGCTATAACCAGGGCAGGCCCTACCTCACATCTGTGGCAACGCCGGGGTCTCTCTGCCTGTGTCTCCGATGCTGTTGGAGAGGTAGGCTAGGTAACGATGGACGGAACGGGGGTTGTAGTGGAGTTAGGGGGTACTGGAGGGCGCATGGGGGTGTGTTTGTGTAACCCCCAGTTCAGATGCAGTGGGCTATGTTAGTCTGGATGGTGGTTCCTGAGTGGAAGTGGGTTGTGCTGGAGGACCTAATGGAAGGACAAGACAGGGGCAGTGTGTGTGTGTGTGTGTGTGTGTGTGTGTGTGTGTGTGTGTGTGTGTGTGTGTGTGTGTGTGTGTGTGTGTGTGTGTGTGTGTGTGTGTGTGTGTGTGTGTGTGTGTGTGTGTGTAGTGCTGCTGGGTCCTCCCACACAGTCTGTCTGACCTGTGTGCCTGCAGCACATGGCAGTGGTTGGTTAATGAGGAGATCTGCAGTACACAGGGCTCCCTTCTAATGAGACCACTTGAGCTATTAAATCACAACACTGGAGTCCATGTTGAGTCCATGTCATTACTGTCTCAGGTCTAATATATGGGCTCTCCTCTGCTGCCAGACACAGAGCCCTGACTCTGGGTGGTTCACTTGGTGAGAGCGTGGCACTAGCAACGCCAGGGTCGTGGGTTCCATTCCCACGGGGTCGCACACACTACAAATAAATTCATTATGACACAAAGTATGAAGTCGAAGTCATTAAATGATGGAGAAAATGGAAAACGTGGCTCTATTTAAATGAAGGTAGCTTTACCGTAGGTTGCAACAAAAATGGCTTTCAGTCCACAACTGGCAAAAGTTTCCTCTATTGCTCTGTTCCATTAGGCTCCACATTCCACTTCGTCATTTTTGGGGTGTTTTCATGTAAATCGATTCTGTTACGTTTCTAAATTCCAAACCGACATCACGGCTCCCACTTCCATCAATCTGCTTTTGTAGCATTACGATTTCATAGATCCTATCTGAGAACCAACTATTAATACTTTCCCCTCTGAGCCTCTGTCCACCATCACTAACCATCTAAACATTAAAAACACACACACATCTTCCATTCTTCACTAGGTCTATAACCCCACAGGATCCAGGGGTATGTCATGTGATGATGATGATGATGAGGATGAGGATGCTGATCAAAAGAAGCACCTCTCCTCATCCAAACCTGACCCTGGCGGAACAGAGCGGCGGGCGAGTGGGGAGTGATACTTGAATTATACATCTGACAGACAGCGCCTGATTCACTAACACTAAACAAGGATTAGATGGAGGCAGATGTTATAGGAAGAGCCATGGCTGTGTAGCCGAGGGAAAGGAGGGAAGGATCCAGGCAACTAAAGTACCTTTTACTTAGCGAGAAGAAAATAGGAGAATAAGAAAGAGAGAAAAAGTGTTGTTAACGCTGTGGGGGGGGCTGGATTTCAATGTTTCATTTAGCATTTCATTATGTTAGCGCCGGTCTATGTGTTGATGTGGTACAGTCACACGTACTGGGACCCTCCTGCTTCCCATCAGTGTGTCTGATGAAGAACAAAAAAGGATGCTAGCATGCTAGTGGCAACAAGTAGTGCACTATATGAGAATAGGGGCCGAGTTCCAAGTTGACGAAAAGGACAATCAGGTGTCCTCCTAAAATCACCCTCTTCAACCTAGCCCCAACTTCATTGGACTGACTGAGAGCCTCATCTTCACACCTCCTTCATTTTCCAACGCTGATGAGGGGCTTCGCTAGTGAGCTCTGCTTTGAACGGCTTCCCACACAATTAAGAAGTCACTGTTCATTTAGATGGCTGTCCAGAAAAGCCTGAGGTCTGCTATGTATTCTAATGTGGGTTCTACTAATCACTGCTTTACTGTAGCCAGCCAGAGAAACAGTAGCTAGCTACCCTGTGTGCAATGTGGTGACAGTGTGGGCTGATTGAGCTACGGCTACACAACTCTGCTGGTGGCCACTGATCACTTGGTTGCGGTGGCAGCCGCCAATCTGGCAACCGCTCGATCCAACCTGGCAACCATCATCCAGGCTGGTGTGTGGCTGAGCTGAGTCACATGGGCTGCTGGGTTGTCAGACCACAGCCAGAACCTTCAGGCTGAATAGAAGAACAGGGCACAGGGCCATCTTCCAGACTCTATAGAGACCTGTCTCGGTCTGTCTGCAGTGTACTCGCTGACTCACATAAAGGCATAAAGGTATCCAACTATCTAGATGAACGGCTAGCAAGGAACTAGCAAGCTCATTGTGAGAAACTCTCACAAGGATACAACTATTGTACAAGAGGAAGTTTTAGTAGGATCACTGGCCGTTCCTTCAAAACAAATGGAGATCAATCAAAAGGAGATGTAAAACTAGATTTCACCTACTTCCCAACTCCAAATCATTCACACAACTTTCACCTGAATTCTGCATTCCAGTACAAATGTGTAGATGAAGATACCAGAGGTACTACAGTAGCTATAGAAAGTAGACAAGAAGTCCAGATTGACATCGTCTGACTACTAGACAGACTGATTCCTATTCAGACTTGACCTGCTTCAGTCCCAGAGGCAGCATTGAGCATTGGCTGTAAAGCGTTAACTCCACTTCAGACATGGAGACAGAAGACAGACAGTAGTTCTCTAGCAGAGCATGGCAACATAACACACAATGGGTGTTTTTTCACCTCCTGCACCCCTTCCTCCTGCCTTCCTCTCCCTCCCTCCGAAAAAGTAGTGTTCAAAGCCGTCGCTCTTCCCTCTCTTTCCCGTATTCAAATGAGTGTGGTGCTAGTCTCCCCCGCCCGGCGCTCCCCAGCCATCAGCACTTTGATCATCTCCAACAGGTAACTTCCAAACATTTCAAATTAAAATAAATCTCCGGCTAACAACCGGTGCATTAGAATTTAACAGGTGTTCGGCGAGAGGAAGTCGTTATGGAATTAGCTATTTACGCTGGAATACACACACGCCCTGTCAGTGCAATTATAGCCTGGGAAACGGAGAGGCCTCTCCCTCCTGACTGGCTGGGATACCTTGGGACGATAATCTGATCTGTTCACTTTGATGTCAGTAGGTAAGGAAAGTTAAGAGACAAAGCAGCCCAGGCGCCGGCTACATGTGCTCTGGGTAAACACTATTTAATATTGATGCCACGCATCATTTTTATGCATAAAGATGCCTGAAAATTATGTGATCTGAGTTTCTTATGATGGAGGATTGGATGGATGGATGGATGGATGGATGGATGGATGGATGGATGGATGGATGGATGGACGGATGGACGGATGCTTACTTGGGTGGAAGACTGAGAGACAGGGGTGCCTTGTATTGGCAGTGTCAGAAAGAACACACACACACAAAGACTTGTAACACACACGTGCAAAAACCCTCAGTTATAAACATGCACACACACCACACACCGGCCTGGAACGAGTCTCCTCTAGAACGTAGTATTAATTACTGGGGTAACACTGCATAGCTGGACTTAATTGCTCGCTAATTGATCCATTTATATTTCAGCATTCATTCGGCTGAATTAACAGGGTTAAGTGAGACAGAGGCAATTGTAACTCACTTAACATTTGCACTGATATCTTCTGACTTCCTGTCCGGGGCGATGCTATCTGGAGGATTACCACCAGTCAAATTAGACAAACACAATCAATTTGTAAAGCAGCGAATAGCAAACCGTTCTGCAAGGTGTAACACTGCTCAGATCAGCACCTGTATGTATAACATATCTCAGAGTAGGAGGGCTGGTCTAGGATCAGCCTTTAGATTATAAATCAATAAGATTACATGGCCAGGGTGGACCTGATCCTAGATCAGCAATACGACAGCCTGATATTGTCTTGCTACTGTTGTGGATCTATGGACCGTGACTGACCATGTGTGGTCTAACCAATAGGGAGGATGACTGATAAACGCATCATTAAAATATATTAAACGCTACTTTGGTTGATGGAGCTGGACAGACAGACAGACAGACAGCATCTTGTTACTCTCTACCCTCTGGGTATGAGTTGAGAAAGGGGGAGAGCTGACACCATCACTACTCAACACCATTACCCATCTCCAATTAAACCTGGGCAGAGGGGAACGGCAAAATGGATGCTGCTTCTGTGATTCTATCACCTGAAGAGAATTTTTAATTGAGTCCCAGTCTAGATAGAGAGACATTGGTAGAGAGACATTGGAGAAAGAGAGAGAGAGAGAGAGAGAGAGAGAGAGAGAGAGAGAGAGAGAGAGAGAGAGAGAGAGAGAGAGCCCCAAGAGAGGACAGAGATCAGAAATCTACATGAAAGACACTGACATTGGGTTTGAACAGAAATGGGAAGATCAGAAGATCAAGGGTGGGCTGATATCAAGCCAAGCGCCTGATAAGCATCTCTCTGTCTCTAAACACCACCCCCAACGGGCTATGGTGGGCATATCACCACCCACACACACTCCCTGCCAGGCCGACAATAATTACACTGGTTGAGTGTCAGGGGTCGGAGATTAGACGTATGTCTATATCAAGGGTGGTGTAAGTGCTGGACCATTATAAACAACTAAGACGTGACATGGGTCAAAACAAACATTCATTATTTCATCAGGCAATACTAAAAGTGTGAAAGTGCATGCAGTGGCGTGCATAAACACACACACACAGATCTGTCTGCAATGAAGAACTTCTGAGGTAGACAATATGGACACTCAGTTCACTGCCTCTGGCTGTACAGCACCCTCAATATAATCCCTGAGAAGTGTGACGCAAAAATGTCTTCAACTTGCCTCTAGCTCAAACCTCTGACAGCTCACCTCAAAGTGTTTAGAGTTGGTCTGCCTGGCTGGGGGACCGGCTGGGACCATGGTCTGTGGAAGCTGCTGCTGGTTGTGTGTCTGCTGTTGTTGTTGCTGTAGCTGGCCTTGGAGCTGCACAATCTGCTGTTCCTTCTGGCCCAGCTGGGTTGTCAGGGCGACGACTCTGGCGGAGCCGGCCTTCGTTGGATTTGAGCGCCTGGTAACATATGCTCAGCTCGTTGTAGAGCTGTGGCCAGCAGAGGAGAGGGGGAGAGAAAAAGAAACACTCATCACATCGGGTGCTGACGGGACAGAGAGTCGTGACAACGATCGCTCCTATTTCCATGGAGAAGACGAGGACAGATGCTATGATCATCTGGAAGGAGGAGGGAGAGAGAAAAGGGAAAAGGGGGTGAAGGAGAAAGTGGGAGAGTAGTGGAAAGTGTAAAACCAACCCCCTGACTGACAGATTTTTATCCATGTTTGTCCCACCACCTCTCCACAGAAACTCCTGTTACAGACAGGGCTTACAGTGAATGGCTTGGCAACCATGAGATTGGCACAACATTGAACTTCTGAAGAGAGAACATGTTTACTGCCTCACTGTATTACCACTGTAAAGACAACATTGTCAGCTTGCCTTAAGGTGATGTGGTTCTGGGGGTTGGTGATTTGGTTTTGGGGGGTGATGTGGGTTTGGCGGGGTGGTGATGTGGTTTTGGGGGGTTGTTGATGGTATTGGCGGGGTAGTGATGTGGTTTTAGGGGTTTGGTGATGTGGTTCTGTGGTGATTTGGTTTTGGGGGTGGTGATGTGGTATTGGCGGGGTGGTGATGTGGATTTAGGGCTTTGGTGATGTGGTTTTGGGGGGATGGTGATGTGGTTTTGGGGTTGTTGATGGTTTGGGGGTGGTGATGTGGTTTTAGGGGTTTGGTGATGGTTCTGGGGGTGGTGATGTGGTATTGGCGGGTGGTGATGTGGTTTTAGGGGTTTGGTGATGTGGTTTTGGGGGGATGAGTGATTGGTTTTGGGGGTTGTTGATGGGTTTGGTGATGTGGTTTTAGGGGGTTTTGGTGATGTGTGTGGTATTGGGGGGTGGTGATGTGGTTTTAGGGGTTTGGTGATGTGGTTTTGGGGGGGGTAGTGATGTGGGGGGTTTTGGCGGGTGATGTGGTTTTGGGGGGTGGTGATGTGGTTTGGGGGTTGTTGATGTGGTATTGGTGGGGTGGTGATGTGGTTTTAGGGGTTTTGTGATGTGGTTTGGGGGTGGTGATGTGGTTTTGGCGGGGGGTGATGTGATTTTAGGGGTTTGGTGGTTTTGGCGGGGGGTGATTGGTATTGATGTGGTGATGTGGTTTTGTGGGGTGGTGATGTGGTTTTGGAGCGGGGTGATGTGGTTTTAGTGGTTTGGTGATGTGGTTTTGGGGTTGTTGAGTTTCTGGCGGGGTGGTTTGGTTCTGGGGGTTGGTGATGTTTGGTTTTGGTTTTGGGGGTGGTGATGTGGTTTTGGGGGGTTGTTGATGTGGTATTGGCGGGGTGGTGTGGTTCTGGGGGTGTGATTTGTTTTTTGGTGATGTGGTTTTAGGGGGCGGGATGGTGATGGTTTTGAAAGGGGTTGTGATGTGGTTTGGCGGGGGGTGATGTTTGGTTTTAGTGATGTGGTTCTGGGGGTGGTGATGATGTGGTGATTGGCGGGGTAGTGATGTGGTTTTGGGGTTGTGGTTTTAGGGGTGATGTGGTTTGATGTGGTGGTTTGGGGGTGGTGATTTGGTTTGGGGGGTGGTGGTTTTGATGTGGTGGGGTGGTGAGGGGTTTGGTGATGTTTCTGGGGGGTGATTTGGTTTTGGGGGTGGTGATGTGGTTTTGGGGGGTGGTGATGTGGATTTAGGGGTTTGGTGATGGGTTTTGGAGGGTGGTGATGTGGTATTGGGAAAGTGGTGATGTGGTTTTAGGGGTTTTTGATGTGGTTCTGATTTGTGGTATTCTGGGTGGTGATGTGGTTTTGGGGGGTGGTGATGTGGTTTTAGTTTTGGGGTGGTGATGTGGTTTGTGGTTCTGGGGAGTGGTGATGTGGTATTGGCGGGGTGGTGATGTGGTTTTAGGTTTGGTGATGTGGTTTTGATGGTGATGTTTTGGGGGGGTGATGTGGAGTGGGGTGGATGTGGTTTTGTGGTGATGTGGTTTGGGGGGTGGTGATGTGGGGGGTGGTGATGTGGTTTTTTGAGGGGTTTGGTGATGTGGTTTGGGGGGGATGGTGATGTGGTTTTTGTGATGGGTTTTAGTGGTGATGTGGTTTGGCATGGTGGTGTGGTTTGGGGGGTGGTGATGTGGTTTTGGCAGGGGGTGATGTGGTATTGGTGGGGTGGTGATGTGGTTTTAGTGGGGTGGTGATGTGGTTTTGGCGGGGTGATGTGGTTTTAGGGTTTGGTGATGTGGTTTTGGGGGGGATGGTGATGTGGTTTGGGGGTTGTTGGGGTTGTGGTGATGTGGTTGGTTCTGGGGGTTGGTGATTTGGTTTGGGGGGTGGTGATGTGGTTTTGATGGTTTTGGGGGTTGTTGATGTGGTATTGGCGGGGTGGTGATGTGGTTTTAGGGTTTGGTGATGTTTTGGTTCTGGGGGGTGGTGATGTGGTATTGGCGGGGTGGTGATGTGGTTTTAGGGTTTGGTGATGGGTTTGGTGATGTGGTTTTGGGGGGTTTGATTTGGTTTTGGGGTGGGATGTGGTATTGGCGGGGGGTGGTGATGTGGTTTTGGGGGTTGTTGATGTGGTATTGGCGGGGTGGTGATGGTTTTAGGGTTTGGTGATGTGTTTTGTTCTGGGGGTGGTGTGGTATTGGCGGGGTGGTGATGTGGTTTAGGGGTTTGGTGATGTGGTTTGGGGGGATGGGGGTTTGGGGGGTGGTGATGTGGTTTTAGTGGGGTGGTGATGTGGTTTTTGGTGAGGTGATGTGGTTTTTTTGGTGGGTTTTTGGGGGATGGTGATGTGGTTTTGGGGGGATGTGGTATTGGCGGGGTGATGTGGTATTGGTTCTGGGGGGTGGTGATGTGGTATTTGGTGATGGTTTTAAGGGAGTTTGGTGATGGGTTTTGGTGATGTGGTTTGGGGGGTGGTGTGATGTGGTTTGGGGGTTGGTGATGTGGTTTTGGGGGGTGGTGATGTGGTATTGGCGGGGTGGTGATGTGATGGTGATGTGGTATTTTGGGGGTTGGTGATGTGGTTTGGGGGGTGGTGATGTGGTATTGGCGGGGTGGTGATGTGGTTTGGCGGGGTGGTGATGTGGTTTGGTGGGGTGGTGATGTGGTTTTGGGGGGGTGGAGATGTGGTTTTGGGGGGTTGGTGATGTGGTTTTGGAAGTTGTGATGTGGTATTTGGGGTGGTGATGTGGTGATGTGGTTTGTGGTGATGTGGTTTTGGGGTTTGGTGATGTGGTTTTGGGGGGGGTGGTGATGTGGTTTTAATGGGGTGGTGATGTGGTTTTGGGGGGTTGGTGATGTGGTTTTGGGGGGGTGGTGATGTGGTTTGGGGGGGTTGGTGATGTGGTTTTGGCGGGGGGTGGTGATGTGGTTTTTAGTGATTTCATGGTGATTTTACTGATAGGAGCTGGTGTCTCGGTTGTGGTCATGTTTGTTAGAGTGTTAGGGCGACTGGTTGAGTGTGATGTTGTGTGGTAGTGTATGGTTGAGTGTGATGTCGTGTGGTAGTGAATGGTTGAGTGTGATGTCGTGTGGTGGTGTTTGGTTGAGTGTGATGTCGTGTGGTGGTGTATGGTTGAGTGTGATGTCGTGTGGTGGTGTATGGTTGAGTGTGATGTCGTGTGGTGGTGTATGGTTGAGTGTGATGTCGTGTGGTGGTGTATGGTTGAGTGTGATGTCGTGTGGTAGTGAATGGTTGAGTGTGATGTCGTGTGGTGAGTGAATGGTTGAGTGTGATGTCGTGTGGTGGTGAATGGTTGAGTGTGATGTCGTGTGGTGGTGTGTGGTTGAGTGTGATGTCGTGTGGTGGTGTGTGGTTGAGTGTGATGTCGTGTGGTGGTGTGTGGTTGAGTGTGATGTCGTGTGGTGAAGTAACCGTATTATAAAAGGTGGTATTGGTATTTGTGTTAGTACTGTGTGTTAGTACTGTGTGCTTTGGGTAGTGTGTGTTAGTACTGTGTGTTAGTACTGTGTGCTTTGGGTAGATTGAGTTAGTACTGTGTGTTAGTACTGTGTGCTATGGGTACTGTGTGTTAGTGCTGTGTGCTATGGGTAGTGTGTGTTAGTACTGTGTGTTAGTACTGTGTGCTATGGGTAGTGTGTGTTAGTACTGTGTGTTAGTACTGTGTGCTATGGGTAGTGTGTGTTAGTACTGTGTGTTAGTACTGTGTGCTATGGGTAGAGTGTATTAGTACTGTGTGTTAGTACTGTGTGCTATGGGTAGAGTGTGTTAGTACTGTGTGTTATGGATAATGTGTGTTATTACTGTGTGTTATGGGTGGTTTGTGTTTGTACTGTGTGTTAGTATCGTGTGCTATGGGTAGAGTGTGTTAGTAATGTGTGTTAGTGCTGTGTGTTAGTACTGTGTGCTATGGGTAGAGTGTATTAGTACTGTGTGTTAGTACTGTGTGCTATGGTAGTGTGTGTTAGTACTGTGTGTTAGAACTGTGTGTTAGTACTGTGTGTTAGTACTGTGTGCTATGGTAGTGTGTGTTAGTACTGTGTGTTAGAACTGTGTGTTAGTACTGTGTGCTATGGGTAGAGTGTATTAGTACTGTGTGCTATGGGTAGAGTGTGTAAGTACTGTGTGCTATGGGTAGTGTGTGTAAGTACTGTGTGCTATGGGTAGTGTGTGTTAGTGCTGTGTGTTATTACTGTGTGTTAGTACTGTGTGCTATGGGTAGAGTGTGTAAGTACTGTGTGCTATGGGTAGTGTGTGTTAGTGCTGTGTGTTATTACTGTGTGTTAGTACTGTGTGCTATGGGTAGAGTGTGTAAGTACTGTGTGCTATGGGTAGTGTGTGTTAGTGCTGTGTGTTATTACTGTGTGTTAGTACTGTGTGCTATGGGTAGAGTGTGTAAGTACTGTGTGCTATGGGTAGTGTGTGTTAGTGCTGTGTGTTATTACTGTGTGTTAGTACTGTGTGCTATGGGTAGAGTGTGTTAGTGGTGTGTGTTATTACTGTGTGTTAGTACTGTGTGCTATGAGTAGAGTGTGTTGGTAGTGTGTTAGTACTGTGTGCTATGGGTAGTGTGTGTTAGTACTGTGTGTTAGTGCTGTGTGTTAGTACTGTGTGCTATGGGTAGTGTGTGTTAGTACTGTGTGTTAGTACTGTGTGCTATGGGTACTGTGTGTTAGTACTGTGTGTTAGTACTGTGTGCTATGGGTAGTCTGTGTGAGTACTGTGTGTTAGTACTGTGTGCTATGGGTAGTGTGTGTTAGTACTGTGTGTTAGTACTGTGTGCTATGGGTAGTGTGTGTTAGTATTGTGTGTTAGTACTGTGTGCTATGGGTAGAGTGTGTTAGTACTGTGTGTTAGTACTGTGTGTTAGTACTGTGTGTTAGTACTGTGTGCTATGGGTACTGTGTGTTAGTACTGTGTGTTAGTACTGTGTGTTAGTACTGTGTG
Source organism: Oncorhynchus keta (assembly GCF_023373465.1). NCBI lineage: Eukaryota > Metazoa > Chordata > Actinopteri > Salmoniformes > Salmonidae > Oncorhynchus > Oncorhynchus keta. The sequence goes on from NW_026284007.1 coordinate 140,230, forward strand.
CTATGGGTAGAGTGTATTAGTACTGTGTGCTATGGGTAGTTGTTACCTTCTAATAGCAGGTGGTGTCTGCTGTGTGAGCCTCTTCCTGGTTACAGAGGACTCTGGGTATTGTAGTGTAAATGAATAGAGTGGTAATATATAGTATAGTTAGTCACCTTCTGATAAGAGGTGATGTCTGCAGTGTGAGCCTCTTCCTGGTTACAGAGGACTCTGGGTATTGTAGTGTAAATGAATAGAGTGGTAATTTATAGTATAGTTAGTCACCTTCTGATAAGAGGTGATGTCTGCAGTGTGAGCCTCTTCCTGGTTACAGAGGACTCTGGGTATTGTAGTGTAAATTAATAGAGTGGTAATTTATAGTATAGTTAGTCACCTTCTGATAAGAGGTGATGTCTGCAGTGTGAGCCTCTTCCTGGTTACAGAGGACTCTGGGTATTGTAGTGTAAATGAATAGAGTGGTAATATATAGTATAGTTAGTCACCTTCTGATAAGAGGTGGTGTCTGCAGTGTGAGCCTCTTCCTGGTTACAGAGGACTCTGGGTATTGTAGTGTAAATGAATAGAGTGGTAATATATAGTATAGTTAGTCACCTTCTGATAAGAGGTGGTGTCTGCAGTGTGAGCCTCTTCCTGGTTACAGAGGACTCTGGGTATTGTAGTGTAAATGAATAGAGTGGTAATATATAGTATACTTAGTCACCTTCTGATAAGAGGTGGTGTCTGCAGTGTGAGCCTCTTCCTGGTTGCGTAAGACTCTCTGTGTGTCCAGGTTGAGTCCTTCTAGCTGCTGGATGAGCTGGGCCTGCTCTGCAGCATGCTCACTACTCTGTCTGTACAGGGCCTGCACCTCCTGCAGCTCACGCCTGCGTAGAAACACACACACAACGCAACATCAAATACCTACTATACAAACATATTCAAAATATAAAGAATTTGTGGCATAATGACACAAGACGTTACTAAAGTACAATGACATCTTCAATCACTTCTAACACACAGAGCGTTTCCCTGAGCCGCATGTGACTGGCTGACATCTCTCAGTGACACCACGTTAAGACACAGAGTAGTTAAAAAAGGTGAGATTACCCACAAAGGCTCCTGGGTTTTCACCGTTTTATCATATTGACTAAAGCTTAGCCAAAGCCTGCACCATTTCCCCTCCTCTCTCCCCGACTCTGCCTCTCCAAAGCTCTCCAAAGCACATCTGGTATGCAGGGCTTATCAACTGGTTCTAGACGAGGATGTGCGTGTCGCCTCAGAGCCTCGGGGTGGAGAGACGGCTAGAGCCTCTCGCACACACTGAGCAGTTGGGCGCACACACTCACACACACTACTCTAAACGGGTTTAACTGAGACTGTAGTGGATAATGAAAGCCACATAAAAGTACATCTAATTTAGCAAGATTATAAATTGATATTGGACATATTTTAATTGAGGGTCATTCCACTGTACAATTTATACTTACAAGGTATACAAAAACAACATGACAGACCAATTTGAATGCATGAAAAATATTGCCTGTGTCATTTACAGCATTGTGCATTGTATCCATGACGATGCCAAATCACAGACGTCATGGCACATCGCACAGCAGTTTACATTTATTTTTAATGCAAGGTGTCCAAGAGTGACCTGAAAGGCGTCTGTCACATACAATGTATTTTTATAATGTTTTATTATCTGACCCGAGTTGGGTGACGTGTTGGTCCCTCTGTGCCACCTCCTTCTGCCTGGAGGAGAGGAGGTCTGTCAGGCTGCTGCACTGACCCTGAAGGTCTGCCACCTGCCGCTGGGCATCGCTCAGATCACCCTCCATCTCCTGCCATGGTGGAGGACAACAAGAGGACTATCAGTCAATCAATCAACTCATCAAATGTACTTGTGTCTGTTTACAGCAACAGTCGTCACAAAAACATGCTGTAAAGTCCACAGACCACAGGTGTCAAACTCATTCCACGGAGGACCGAGTGTCTGTGGGTTTTCGCTCCTCTATTGTACTTGATTGATGAATGAAGGTCACTGATTAATAAGGAACTCCCCTCACCTGGTTGTCTAGATCTTCACTGAAAGGAAAAACCTAAAAGCAGCAGACACTAGGCCCTCCAGGGAATTGGTTTTACACCCCTGGTCTAGAGGAAGCTGCACGACTCTGTTTTGTGTTTGTTCAACAAATGACGGTGACCGTTTGTATTCCTCAGTGGATTTGGTAAAGGCTTGGTGTTCCTGTTCCTAAATGAGCTTCAGAACGGCGTAGATGTGCTAATACAAAA
>NW_026284007.1:147500-210000 GCF_023373465.1 Oncorhynchus keta
TTTACAATACAGTTAGCATGATAGCCTAATCAAAACGATGCTTCTCATCTTTACTAACAAACTAGAACAAAGGAATCAAAAGGATGAAAAATGGTTCCATAATTTGAATGATCCATCTTTTTTCTGTTCCTGCCGCCTAGTCTTCTGGCAGGCCTATAGCTGGGCGACTGTAGGAGGAGAGAGAGGAGGCTGCCCTTTAACACTGCATCAGCTGGGCTCTGGCATGGCAGTAATCCACTGCAGGCTGCGGGTAGCTCCAAAATAACACCATGCTCTGGGATGCAATTAATTGCCATGTTGGGGGAATCGCTCAAATCTTTTCCAAGATGGTGGATTTACTAGACGCCTTCATCTCCTCGTTCGCCATGCAAAACGGGCTTTAATAGAGATTTATACGGGCGAAGTAGAAATAAATTCAAGCATTGATAATGAGGTGGGCGAGAACAATTTCAACTCCAGTAGTGTTCGATTGGTAAGAAAAAGGTTTAGGGGAAGTTAAGAGGTCGAGGACAGAGAGATTAGCATTAAAAATTCCCAGTGCAGTTAAAAATGAAAGCTAATTATGTTACAAAAATGGAAGGGAGTGGAGACGAAAGAGAGCGGAGAAAGACAGAGAGGGAGAGAGAGAGAGAGAGGTAGTGAGAGAAAGAAAAAATAAGTAGAAAGAGAGAGAGGTAGAGAGGAGAGAGAGGGAGAAAGAGAGAGAGAGAGCGGGGAAAGATGAGAGAGAGAGGAAAGAGGTAAAGAGAGAGGAGGAGAGAGAGAGAGAGAGAGAGAGAGAGAGAGAGAGAGAGAGAGAGAGAGAGAGAGAGAGAGAGAGAGAGAGAGAGAGAGAGAGAGGAGAGGTAAAGAGAGGAAAGGGGAGAGAGAGAGAGAGGGAGGGGGAGAGGTAAAGAGAGGAAAGGGGGAGAGAGAGAGAGAGCGAGAGAGAGAGAGAGAGAGAGAGAGAGAGAGAGAGAGAGAGAGAGAGAGAGAGAGAGAGGGAGAGGGAGGGGAGAGTAAAGAGGGAGAGGGGGAAGAGAGAGAAAGGGGGTAAAGAGAGAGAGAGAGAGAGAGGGGAGAGAGAAGAGAGAGAGAGAGAGAGAGAGAGAGAGAGAGGGGGTAAAGAGAGGAAAGGAGAGAGAACGCCAGTGTCTCAGGGTAACGGAGTCTAGAGAGAGAGGGGGGTAAAGAGAGGAAAGGGGAGAGAGAGGGAGAGAGAGGGGGAGAGGTAAAGAGAGGAAAGGGGGAGAGAGAGGGGGGTGAAGAGAGGAAAGGGGAGAGAGAGAGAGAGAGAGAGAGAGAGAGAGAGAGAGAGAGAGAGAGAGAGAGAGATGAGAGAGAGATGAAGAGAGAGAGAGAGAGAGAGAGAGATGAAGCGGTGAGAGAGAGAGAGAGAGAGAGAGAGAGAGAGAGAGAGAGAGAGAGAGAGAGAGAGGAGAGAGAGAGAGAGAGAGAGAGTCTCAGGGGGGTAAAGAGAGGAGAGAGAGAGAGAGAACGTCAGTGTCTCAGGGGTAACGGAGAGAGAGAGAGAGAGAGGGGGAGAGGTAAAGAGAGGAAAGGGGGAGAGAGAGAGGGAGAGAGAGAGGGGGAGAGGTAAAGAGAGGAAAGGGAGAGAGAGAGAGAGAGAGAGAGAGAGAGAGAGAGAGAGAGAGAGAGAGAGAAAGAGAGAGAGAGAGAGAGGGAGAGAGAGAGAGAGAGAGAGAGAGAGAGAGAGAGAGAGAGAGGGGGGAGAGGTAAAGAGAGGAAAGGAGAGAGAGAGAACGCCAGTGTCTCAGGGGTAACGGAGCCTAGAGAGAGAGGGGGGGGGGTAAAGAGAGGAAAGGGGAGAGAGAGGGAGGGAGAGGAAAGGGGAGAGAGAGAGGGAGAGAGAGAGGAAAGAGAGAGAGAGAGAGAGAGAGAGAGAGAGAGGGAGAGAGAGGTAGCGAGAGGAGGAAAAAAGAAGAAAAGGAAAGACGATAGTGAAAGTTGGAGTGGAGACATTGAGAGGGATAGCGTGAGGTCCTGTGTGGACTCAGCAGACCATCACATCTCCAGAACAGTACAGGGGGAAAAACCAATTAATCACCATTTGGGTTCCTTTGGCCCAAATCTGGACGAGATGATGAATGTCAGTGGTCTGTGTGACACTGCACACAATCCTGACTATTAATGAGCTTCGCAAATAGGCCAGAACTTCACCGACCAGAATTTCTACTGCTCTTATAAAGAACTTTGGGGTGGGGGTGGAGTGCTGCTACTTTCAAGGTATAGTTTAGAAGTGAAGGGGCATGGAAATTAACCAGTTATTACACTTATCTCCATGGTTACTTACTTAATAATACAATGTATTCGTAATATTCTAAACAGTTTGTTGTTTCTGCAGGCACACAAGATGTTGTTGAGGAATATTATGCAGTGAGTGGGAACATACTGTCAGGTCTATTAAGACTTGAGCGGTGTCCAGTGGTCATCAAAGGTAGCCTGGTGGTTAAGACTTGGCCAGTAACCGAAAGGTTGCTGGTTCAAATCCCTAGGTGAAAAATCTGCAGATGTGCCCTTGAGCAAGGCACCCCCAAATATCCCTGTAAGTTACTTTGGATGAGATCTGCTTAAATGACAGAAAAACTGATATAAAAATGTTGATGGCGCGGCAGAATGAATGAACCTGCCTGCGTCCTTCCTTCATTCTCAGTGACAGTTTGACCGATAACATGTTTGAAATCTGTGCCAGCACTCTTTTCTCAGAACAAACAGAGCAGTGGTAAGAAAATTATGTGCAACCTCTATTGTGCTCCACAGCTCTGGCTAATTGTACATAGCTACATAGCTAAACCAGTGTTAAGATGAGTGAGGAGGGCGGGATAAACACACTGTTAAAGAGCTGCTGATGATAGCATTTAGCGCCCGTCTCTCTGGGAGCGAATGGGATGAAGTTAGCGTAGCATTAGCCAGCTGACAGAGAAGATTGCTAATGTAATGACAGAAACTGACAGATGCTGCTGTTAAGGGACGGTGATTAAGGGTAAATTACAGTGCGTCGTAATCATTATCTGTCCTAGCAGCCCATAGAAGACACTTACTGAGCCACTGTTAGAGGTGGGCATAGAGTTAGAACCTGCGCTAGTGATAGGGTTTGCCTCAGACAAACCCGAGGCTTATGGGTATTTTATATAACAGGACTGACTGTAGGTTAGACTGGACTTGCACTCTCACTCAGACAGACATTATATTTCAATGCATCCCTTCATATCAAATGGAAGAGAAATTCCTATGAGAGATTTCTCTGTTCAGACATCAGGATACGACGTAGACATGGTTCACTCACTATGCATTCCACATGTCATAACAACAATACCTGGTCCAGCTCCTGGATCTTGTAGTCTTTGGCCTGCAGGATCTCCAGCACCTTGCGGTCCTTGGCTTCAGCTTTCCATTTCTCTCTGTTGGGGACGCAGAGAAACATAGAAATATAATGTTAATCTATGTCATTCCAGTTCTATGCAGAGTCATACAATCTGTCATTCTATTTCTATGGAGAGAGAGAGAGCGGCAGAGCGGTGAAGTGACTGCGAGGCCCAGAGCTGAAGCATCGTTAGCAGCTCGTCTGCAACAACTCTCTGGTCCTGCTAATGATGATGGGTTTCATTTGGAGGCATAAGGGTGATGTGGTAGTGACAGACCCACTGACAGGATCTAGCATATGGCAAACGACAGCAAACAAGCTCATCTGAGGGGAAATGATAACTTCATTCGTATAATCAACGGGAAAACCCATTCAGTGCACAGGTTTACAGAGTATTGAATGTTATCAGAACAGGGCTCCGGGCAGCCGAGCGGAAATGGAGGAAAACTCGCCTCCCTGCGGACCTGGCATCCTTTCACTCCCTCCTCTCTACATTTTCCTCCTCTGTCTCTGCTGCTAAAGCCACTTTCTACCACTCTAAATTCCAAGCATCTGCCTCTAACCCTAGGAAGCTCTTTGCCACCTTCTCCTCCCTCCTGAATCCTCCTCCCCTCCCCCTCCTCCCTCTCTGCAGATGACTTTGTCAACCATTTTGAAAAGAAGGTCGACGACATCCGATCCTCGTTTGCTAAGTCAAATGCCACCGCTGGTTCTGCTCACACTGCCCTACCCTGTGCTCTGACCTCTTTCTCCCCTCTCTCTCCAGATGAAATCTTGCGTCTTGTGACGGCCGGTCGCCCAACAACCTGCCCGCTTGACCCTATCCCCTCCTCTCTTCTCCAGACCATTTCCGGAGACCTTCTCCCTTACCTCACCTCGCTCATCAACTCATCCCTGACCGCTGGCTACGCCCCTTCCGTCTTCAAGAGAGCGAGAGTTGCACCCCTTCTGAAAAAACCTACACTCGATCCCTCCGATGTCAACAACTACAGACCAGTATCCCTTCTTTCTTTCTCTCCAAAACTCTTGAACGTGCCGTCCTTGGCCAGCTCTCCCGCTATCTCTCTCAGAATGACCTTCTTGATCCAAATCAGTCAGGTTTCAAGACTAGTCATTCAACTGAGACTGCTCTTTCTCTGTATCACGGAGGCGCTCCGCACTGCTAAAGCTAACTCTCTCTCCTCTGCTCTCATCCTTCTAGACCTATCGGCTACCTTCGATACTGTGAACCATCAGATCCTCCCTCTACCCTCTCCGAGTTGGGCATCTCCGGCGCGGCCCACGCTTGGATTGCGTCCTACCTGACAGGTCGCTCCTACCAGGTGGCGTGGCGAGAATCTGTCTCCTCACCACGCGCTCTCACCACTGGTGTCCCCAGGGCTCTGTTCTAGGCCCTCTCCTATTCTCGCTATACACCAAGTCACTTGGCTCTGTCATAACCTCACATGGTCTCTCCTATCATTGCTATGCAGACGACACACAATTAATCTTCTCCTTTCCCCTTCTGATGACCAGGTGGCGAATCGCATCTCTGCATGTCTGGCAGACATATCAGTGTGGATGACGGATCACCACCTCAAGCTGAACCTCGGCAAGACGGAACTGCTCTTCCTCCCGGGAAGGACTGCCCGTTCCATGATCTCGCCATCACGGTTGACAACTCCATTGTGTCCTCCTCCCAGAGCGCTAAGAACCTTGGCGTGATCCTGGACAACACCCTGTCGTTCTCAACTAACATCAAGGCGGTGGCCCATTCCTGTAGGTTCATGCTCTACAACATCCGCAGAGTACGACCCTGCCTCACACAGGAAGCGGCGCAGGTCCTAATCCAGGCACTTGTCATCTCCCGTCTGGGATTACTGCAACTCGCTGTTGGCTGGGCTCCCTGCCTGTGCCATTAAACCCCTACAACTCATCCAGAACGCCGCAGCCCGTCTGGTGTTCAACCTTCCCAAGTTCTCTCACGTCACCCCGCTCCTCCGCTCTCTCCACTGGCTTCCAGTTGAAGCTCGCATCCGCTACAAGACCATGGTGCTTGCCTACGGAGCTGTGAGGGGAACGGCACCTCAGTACCTCCAGGCTCTGATCAGGCCCTACACCCAAACAAGGGCACTGCGTTCATCCACCTCTGGCCTGCTCGCCTCCCTACCACTGAGGAAGTACAGTTCCCGCTCAGCCCAGTCAAAACTGTTCGCTGCTCTGGCCCCCCAATGGTGGAACAAACTCCCTCACGACGCCAGGACAGCGGAGTCAATCACCACCTTCCGGAGACACCTGAAACCCCACCTCTTTAAGGAATACCTAGGATAGGATAAAGTAATCCTTCTCACCCCCCTTAAAAGATTTAGATGCACTATTGTAAAGTGGCTGTTCCACTGGATGTCATAAGGTGAATGCACCAATTTGTAAGTCGCTCTGGATAAGAGCGTCTGCTAAATGACTTAAATGTAAATGTAAGTGAATATGCCAAGTGCATGTAGTCTGTCACCCCTATAATAGCATATTATTTTAATGTACATTAAATGACAGTTTCAAAACAAAACACAGAAACCCTCAATATCAAGCAAATATCTGTGCAATAGGCACATAACTGATGTTGTTTAACTCAGGCAAACACATTACAACAAAGAGGGCCTTAAAGAAAAGCAGGTCACAGGAAAAGAAGATAAACCCAAAGTTGTGTGTTCAAACACTCAGCGGGCTCCCTGGGCGCAGGCAGACAGGCAGACAGACACCAGAAGTATGTCAATCAGCACCCCAGTGTCATTTCACTGTTCTCCAGATAAGGTAATTACCAGGACCACATCAAACCTGGAATCCTATTCAGCACACACACACACAAACTTTTTCCCTCGCTCTCTCTCCGCCCCATTGGGCCATGCAGCAGCAGCCTCCTCCAGCAGCATATCTTTCATTCTGGCTGAGGCCTCTTTTCTCCTGTTCACTGTTTGGGGAGCGGAGACAAAAGAATAACGATTGGGGCCAGTTTGTTTCAACAGCTTCTTGAGATCACCAGGGAACCCCCACCTCTCCCTATTCCTCCACCCCAATCCAGGCTCCTCTCCCCCATGCCATGGCTGGCTCTCCCCCCGGAGGGACTTTGAAATGAATGCCTGGTCTCCTCGGAGTCAAGCGCTACCTTGTATCCTTTGCCGTGTTAACCGTGTCCTGAGCAGCCATCCAATCGCTACAAGACCAGCTGGAATCCCCCACAGGCCCGGCGCTTGACTGGAGTCGGCGCAATTATCATGTCAATATACCCGCCGTGTGCAGCGCGGTGCCAGTGTGCTGATAGACTACACACACACACTCTCTGGGTGCATGTTACCTAGGCCCCTGTGGACCAACATGCTTTGTTGGGTTTCCCTAGCCGGAGCTATGGGGGATGGGGAAACTGCCTGAGACACAGACAGAGAGAGGATCCTGAACCTGGCACACATGTTTTCCCCTGAAACCAACTGTCTGAGGCTCCTGCCAACTGACACGCTTTATTTTGTGTCTGATGCTCCAAAAGGCAGGGGAATGTAGAATACAGGCCTACTAGACCTACTACATGAAAAGGAGACAAAATATTGGTATAATTGTCTTTTTTACTACATTTAGCATGAAAAGGACTCCACATCTAGGTCTACTACAGTACATTGAAATGCTTGTTATGAACAGAAATGAACAGTCTTTATTAAGAAATGAAATCCTGCACCACGATTCTTTAGAATCTTCATTCTGTGTACGAGGAGCTTGGTGTGGCTTTACGAAAAAAAAAAAACATTTTGACACAGAATTTTAAATCAAACAACTTTTCCAACAGAAGTTTTTAAAAGAACAGACATGCCTGAACTCACACTACTACCGTGTATGACTGCAGTAGTTGAAATACCTGAACCCCTGTTCTTTCCAACCAGTTCCCATGCTGATGTATTCTGTGAGGCTTAGCCGCCCTCGCAAAAGGTCATCTTCAATCTAACGTTTTATCCCGTTAAAAAACGAAGCACTTGGCAGTGAACGTTTTCCCAGTTTTAGAATGGGAGCCGAGCGAGACTGTTTTCATTAACGTGGGTGGTTTCCATGGCTGAGCAGCTAGACTGGAGATAAGAGGGCTTTAAGGAGCATCTGCACTATTCAGCCGTAAACCCACCAGAATGTCCAAGGTGTCTCGCACACGCAACCTTGGGATAACTTTCAGCAGACGTACTTCCCTACCTACCTCTGTTTCCCTTTGGAGATGGGATTTCTGGGAGATCTTAAAGGCCCTGAACATTTCTTCACAGGTTGTAGTATGGAGATGAGTTACAGGCCATGCTTCCAGAGATATAACGTATGGGTGAGAGGGAACCGTGACATTTCGGAGCAGTTTCAATTACTAACTCACCGTTCGACCACGAGGCTGACGGCCTGGGTCAGGTCCGGATTGGCTACTTGGAGGCGTTTCCATAGGGACCACACAAACTCCTTGTCAGCCTGTGAAAAGAACAAACAATTTCATGGTTATAAGATTTCACGGTTATGAATGATTATACTCAAATCTTATTATTATGACTAAATCAAATCATTATGTTAAAAATGTGGCATGTGGTAGTCTTAATGAACCTCACAGCCACATAACATAGAAATACTGAAATTCATTTCCTATTTCTCGACATCTTTTTCTGAAATAATAACACTATTTCTCACATCTTAAAATGTCATTAGTGAGAGGCGATGTTATAGCAATTCTAAATTAAATACAAATAATTCAATGAGATGCTTGAACATATTAGCATATATGGGGGGGAACAACCCAATCAATAATTCAAATGGCTTGTACAAAACAAAACTTTAGATGTGGTGTGCCTTCTCTAATCATGGTGCTGTCTTTACAGAGAGATTACATTACTGGAGTGTGACCTTCGGCTCAAGGGGAGGCTACATTGACACTTGTCATTATGCACAATTCATGAGTGGGGAGTTAGAGATCAAACCAAAACAGCAGTTAAAGCAGCATATCCCTTATTAATAAAGTGCATCTGATTCTGGACGGTTTTCTCTGCAGCTCTGAAGTAACTAGCGGAGGAGAAGCACTAAACTGATGACAGAAAGAGTCCTGGAAGGCGCAGAGACACCTGAGAGCCTCTGCCCCTGACACATTTCACATTCAAATTCACATTCGCCGCTCCCAAAAACGGCGTTCCATTTTTTTTTCATAAGCTACATTACATTTAATGAGAAACATCTAAAAACTACATTTTCGGCACACTAAAAGATAGAATTATGCCGAATCGACTTAATATAAAATCATCTGTTAAATTATTTTCACATCATCACAAGATGAAAAGTCATCACTCCCACTGGAATCTACTGGTCTCCAATTAGCACATGAATTTTAAAACCCCATTCAAAAGTGTCTAATCAATTATTTACTAAATGGCGGAGGCAGACCTTGGTAGACCATGGGCTGAACATACAAAGTGGAGAGGGCAGAGTCGATCCTTATTGGATGAATAGAGATCTCACCAATCCTGGTCCTGCACTGCCGTTAATGACAAATTAAGAAATGGAGGCCTGACATCAAATAGGTGGTCTCGCTTCTCCTGGCCTATGGCTGCCATTAGCCCTTACATACTGACAGTCAGACTCCTGGCCAGGACCCTCACCACCCATATCAAGGGCTTCTCCACAGTATTAGAGATGTATCGAATGTGTTTTTGATGATCACTGAATTATTAATTGTAATTGCAGACCTTGAAAGACCATGGGCTAAACATACTAAGTGGGCCTGGAATGCAGCCACATATTAATAAAATTAGCATGGTCAAGTAGGAACATTTTCTGGCCGACAGACGGGCCACTTTGTAGTTAATGGTGGTCCTGAGAACGCTGTGCCAGAGAATTTACACATTAATGGCATTTCAAATGCCACGATTTGAATGGTACACGGTACAACTAACACTGTCTAACAGTCACTAAGAGACAGACAGAATCATTGATGCTCTCTCTCTCCCCAGACCACCGAGGAGAAGTGATTCATGTCAATTCAATAGATGAGAAATACAGTAACTGGTTGATGTAATGGAGGCCGTGAGTGACTTCGGTCTGGATCAGGTCTGACAGACAGACCATACAAAGTAGTCCCTTGTAACTCAGTTGGTAGAGCATGATGCTTACAACGCCAGGGTTCTGGGTTCGAGTCCCACAGGGGACCAGTATGAAAATGTATACACTCACTCGCTCTGGATAAGAGTGTCTTGTAAAATCTACAAATGCTGGTCAGTGCTTTATACTGTACCTTGAAAATAGTAATACTCCCTTCAATATATTTTGGGATCATTGGACAGGAAAAGGCACAATTCATTTTTTGTTTGTTTTATTAAACAAGTTTAAAAGATTGACGTTTCAACCTTCAATGGCCTTCTTCGGAATCTCAGAACACATCAAGAAACAATACATTAACTACTGTAAACAAGCAATGATCTATGCTGGACTCAAAAGACAGAGTCTTGTATAGTATAGAGTGAAATATTTGTCCATATATTTGCCCATATACACACACTCACAGAGGTGAGCTTCTCCAAGATGTGCGTGTGAATATGCAAAGTGAGACACTGATTCCAGGTAAATCCACCGTTTATGCTTTTAGGCACCACCTGGTGGCGAGCCTGTAACGACAAGACAGCATCTCTCCATCACAGCATCAGAGAGAGAGAGAGAGAGACTGACTGAGACTCGTTCAGGAGGATGCAACGTTATAGTATGTTCTAGATGGAAATATAATGTGTAGATCAAATGTGTTTGTGATTAACTGGGAGTTCAGTTCTATAAATCAGTTTCTATCTGCAATGTTCTAAACGCTGAAACTCACTGATTAGCCTATGACCCAAATCTGAAATGGTATAGCCTATGGTGCAGGGAATGTGCAGTAGCAAGGAAAAGGGCAAAAAGATGAACTTCATGTAAATCTATCATTGCTATTGTGGTTACAGAGTTAGATGTATTACCTAAGTTGGTGCTGTATGGCTCAGTTGGTAGAGCATGGCGCTTGCACCGCCAGGGTTGTGGGTTCGATTCCCTGGGCCCCCCATATGTAAAAAGAATGTATGCACACATGACTAAGTCAAAGCGTCTTCTAAATATCATATAAGTTACATCTATCAATATTTTCCTATGTTTATTAGGATCTTGCCTTGTGTATTTGTAAGCACTTAGAAACTGTTCACTTGTGAAGTAGCTAACGCAGGTTGAGATGTTGTGTATAAACTGATTTATTTTAAAACACAGAAAATGTTGGCAACAACATAGCTAGATTGTTGACAACATAAACAATACCATCCAGCACAGTCACCTGGCATTGCACTAACTCCTCAGACAAACTCCTCACTTCTTCCTTCAGCAGCATGATGTGACTGCTGTCTCTAGTAGCCATCATAGAGCTGGAAAATAGAAAAAGAAAAGAAAATGATGGAGGCAGTACACATTTTCTCATCAATATACAGTAAGCTTCAGCGTTACAGTAGAAAGCTAGCTAGAGACAACACTATCTAGATATACATTAGATTAGACTGTATAGTAATATCGAGCCCGTAGTGATCAATGTTGTTGCTGCACTATTGATTTGGGAATAACGTTAGAGCTCTAGTGACAGAGACAAGTCAACAGGTGTTACTAATTGTCCTCAAGACTAGTTCCATTCAGCTAGGTGGTCGTCTAATATTACATTTTCGTAGCTAGAAAAGTTAGCTAGCTACATATGGTCCTGTACCGGGAGGACATTTTCGTATGTAGCCTAGCTTCACTTCAACAAAGGACAAAAGGGAGAAGTAACTTTGAAGAGACCATAGAGACTAGCTGGTTTGCCAGTTAGCTAGCGAGCTAACGTTAGCTAGCCTATAACTGAAGTGAAGCACGACCGTGCACTGCAACAGGTGTTATACTCTGTTTAGTTAGCCAGTCGGCGGTAAGTAAACAAAGATTACCTTGGGTGTTGACAACTTTCTCAGTCGGAGAGAGTAGCTAACGTTACAAAGCAAAGTAGGAAGAGCTACCGTTAGCAGCTGGCTAAATTGAACGATAACGTTACATGTCAAAAGTCCATGCATTGAACAGCATCATTGTAGACGGCAAGCATACGTATCCTAAATAACAAGTGTATATTTATCCGTGCATATAGGGTATGTATTGCTGTCTACAAAATATTGCAAAACGAAATGTACACTTTGAGTGAATCACACTGTTGTCAATAGCTACCGAGACGCCTTTTCCATTTCAAACAAGCGCGCTGTTTTCCGTTTTTTACTTCCCCATACGTCAGCGTACTTCCCAAACGTCAGTTTTTACGACACGACAACGTATTAGGAAGTAACTGAAAGCAGCGCTCTAATTGTTTGAAATGTCAAAGCCTGTTGTAAAATACATAGTAGGAGATAACGTATTCATTTTTTGATGAATATGTCCTTTAGTAAAGTCAATCACACTGTAATTGGTGTGTTAAGGGGAAATGCATGCATACAGCCACAGACCCCACTATCAGTGTAGCCTACTGCATTTGCCTACTCTGTCTTCTCCTTTTTACAGTTAATTACTTACCACTTGTCCTACTTTTTAGTTTGATAATTGTTTATCATTTGCATTTAGTATGAATGTTTAACATTCTTGGTATGGGAAAAATATGCTGTTTTGCTGGACATGCAGCAACATATGGATGGACTCATGCTTTGCATGCACTGTAATGAGTGGCCAGGCATGAAAGATGAGAAGAAATACTACAATGAAGAAATATGAGGACTGGCAACTCTGTTGTTCATTCACACAAATGTTGGTTCATCTGCTCTCTCTGTTTGTCTGGTCCTTCTGCCTGCCCGGCTGAGAAAAAGGAAAGACAGAGAAAGAAAGAAATAAATCAATTGACTTAGCACGATTAGGCTGTTCCTTGACCCACAAGCAGTGCCTCTCATTAGGATCCTCATTTGTGGAGTGGTTTCAGAGGCAGTAGACTGGCGCGTAATGCGCAACATCTGCCCTGTTAGACTTGCACAGACGGACACATGGCATTTATACTGTATGAATCAGATTTTCTCTTCTCCTCTTGCCTGCCTCCCAACAAAGCTCCTTGTTTAATGGAGATGGTGACCAATCATCCATTTAGAGCCTGATTCTGGATCTGGATCACTGGAAAATGGGTTTGTTTCCCACTTTATATCATTACAGAGGAGGACAAACGTCACCAGTGACTTTCTATGGGGTCCCAATCAGTGATTAGATGTATGACTAATTCAGGCCCATTACATCCAGATATCAGGTGCATGCACAGTTAGAAATAAATTGCCACTCTATCGCTGCGTTCACAAAGGCAGCCCAAGTCTGATTTTTTCCCACTAATTGGTCTTTTGACCAATCACATCAGATCTTTTCACATCAGCTATATTACAGAGCTGATCTGATTGTTCAAAAGACCAATTAGTGAAAAAAGATCAGAATTGGGCTGCCTGTCTAAATCCAGCCAATGTCATCCACAAACCTCCAAAGTAAATATGATTAAATAACAATTGCAACATCCTGTGTAAAAGGAGCCATGTCATTTTAGTAATAAGTATAGGCCTATTTTATATAACATAATACCTCACATCCAGAAAATATGATCCAATGTTTTTGGCTGAAGCCCCCTATTCACACACATCCCCTTTTCATGTTATTTGGCCCTCATCGTTTCCAATACAGGTTACATTACTGCAACATGTTCCACCATGTTTTGACAGTGTGTCTTACACGGTCTCTGAGGATGTCTGGAGCAGTGTGTCTCCCCTTTTAAGTGTTTGTTGTCTGTCCTCTTAATGATAGATTAATCTACATCTGAGGAACATTTTACGCACATAAAACGCAGCTCTCAGCCAGACCCCTTCATCTCACCACTGATGTGTGCTTCCTGCATTTGAAAATAAAAAATACTTTTTCAAGTCCTGACTGACTGAACACAAACGCTTGTTGTCTTTTGATTTGGCTCCCGTTCGTCTTTCATCACACCGTTTTAAGATGTGTGACAGGTTATATAGTTTTATTTAAGTTCCTTATTCCGAGAAAAACAGGTGTTCCCGTGTGCAGTGTGTGTGTGCCCAGTTCTCTCCGGGTACAATATACTGCCTGTGAGTCATCCTGAAATGTTAGTTGAGAAATACATCCAGTATACCATCTCTTTATGTTGTCCTCCTCCTCTCCCGTCAATTACAGACTAGTGTCTCGTGACAGACTGTTTCATAAATGTAGCACATGGTTTTGGGTGCAAAGATTAATTATACAGGACTTATGTGTTATTTTCAGGCTTACTGTGAATTAAGGACATTGTATTGTCACTATAAATTGATGGAGCATAAGAAAATCCCTCACATAGCATATGCAGTGATATGTAAGTCAGAAGAACATTATGTTAAAGATGTTCAATTGACTCTTGTCTTGTGAGTCGAGTGTCTTTGAGGCCACTCAGCCCTAATTGCCACCAGTGTTCTGATGTGACGAGCCAGCCCATAAAATGAGTAGGCTTTACACTGTGGCAGTCCCAATGAGCATACTGTTCTCTTGCCTTCTCTCTCCACAGAGCCACACAGACAGAGAACAGTGAATAAAATAAAATCAGCACGGATGTGGAGAAACAACACGGAATCTTGATCATGCAAATGCCTCCATCTGCATGAAAATTTCAGGAAACAAGTGACAAGCACCTGGTTGGCTGAGAAGGAGTGAGGGAGGAAGGGAAGCCGAGCCTGGAAGCGAGCGACATTCCGTGGAGAATTCCCGGGGAAGTATAATTGTCTCCGCCTGCCACCTCAGGTAGGAGGACTGTCGTCTGCATAATAACGTTACCTTTGATTCCAACTGAGGGAGGTGAGAACCAACAGAACGAACAGGGGGGCTTACTATCACGCTGACTAAAGAGTCACAAGTCGTGTTGCCTTTGAAGATACACAGGAAGTACAAGTGTCAGCTGGGATGTCAATTTGAACTCTGTTTAGCGGAATGTCTCTCTCATTCCAGAATGGAAATGAGATTCCAACCTGTGAGAGCACTTAGTCTCATATGACATCACAGTCACTTTGCTGCTCCACTGAGGGCTCTGTTCTCTGAGATGGGTTTCATTACAGAAGTGTGGGTGGCTAATCTGATGAATATGGATGGGTGGATATGACATTGGGTGGCTTTTTAACGTGAACGGCTGTATATAGCTCACTTTTTGGAATATCTGCAAATATTCATGAACTTGGATGTTTAAAATCTGCTGAGAATTTTGGACATTGTGACAGTGTGGAAAAAATGAAACACCCTGCAGCTAGTTTTCTCAACTGGACTAGAGAATGATATCAGTCGCTCAGTCTTGACATCAAGCATGAGCCATTCTCATGTTCAACCTTGTGGGAACTCGCGCCTCAAGTCTCATAATACCCAATGACAGAGAGGCCATTGATTCCCCCCTCTTCACCCCTCTCCCACACTAAACCTATCTGTGTACCTAAATCAGACAACTATAGTGCCCCCCACACACACACACACACACACACACACACACACACATCCCCCCCAGCACAAGCCCCTCAGTTCAGCTCCGGTTCTGGCCCTCTTCTTAACTCCCATCTGATGACCTTCTGAGCCATCCTCAGCAGACAGGCCCTGCTAATAATGGGAGGATTGATGAGAGGAGAGCCAACTTCCTGGGAGGCCACCGTGGGAGGGGGCGTAGTGTCATGAGCCCGGGTCCAAGCTTACCCATGGCTCACCCATGTGGCGTGCCACTCCCCCCTGGTATAGTGTGGGAAAGAGGAGTCTGACTATTTCTCCCAGGGCTCTGCATTGGTAGGCCTTGTCTTGTCCTTGGCTGGGTACTGACTGACTGAGAGGGCATAGCAAGGTAGTGAGGTTGTGTTTGAGTTCGCATTTCCCTCGAGAAGTAGCATGTAGGGCCTGGCGGTCAGATACTGTACAGAGAGAGAACATGTGACGACTTCACCGTGGAACATTGAGCACGCTATTGAAACTATGGTTTATCATCTTTTAGGTATTTTCTACTAAAGGGTACATACATTTGAATTCAGTCACTTTTTTTTGACTGCATCCCTTTTGATTTGAACAAAACCTTCCATACATATTATGTAGAAGTGGTCAGAAAGTTAGTTTTTGGACCTGAACGCCAGAACATTAAAGAGATAAAGGTGCTCAATAAATGTTCAGATCGGTTGATAACCCTGTTTCTAAGCTGTAAAATGATATCAAACTCAACTGTTTATCTTTTCCAGTGATAAAAACATGGATGTCTCATGGTATGGTGGGGTATGCAAAATGGGTCAACTTTGAGCACATCTATCTCCTGAATGTTTTAGCATTCAGGTCCTGAAACTCACATTCTGACCACTTCTTCCATGAACAAACATGTACAGTATGGAAAGTTTTATTTTTTTATCAGAAGGGATGCTCTCAAAAAGTAATTGAATTCAAATGGATTTACCCTAAAGTGAGGAGATAAAAAGAAAATGGCTGAGATGGAAATAGATATACAGGTATCTGCCAAAATGAAGGAAACACCAACATAAAGTGTCTTAATATTGTGTTGGACCACCACAAGCTGCCAGAACAGCTTCAGTGCATCTTGGCAGAGATTCTACAAGTGTCTGGAACTCTATTGGAGGGATGTGACTCCATTCTTCCACGAGAAATTACATAATTTGGTGTTTTGTTGATGGTGGTGGAAAACACTGTCTCAGGCGCCGCTCCAGAATCTCCCATAAGTCTTCAATTTGGTTGATGTCTGGTGACTGAGACACACAGACACACACACCCTTTAAACCCTCTAAGTTCCTTTGAGAAGTCACTGAGATCTCTTCTTCTAGACATGGTAGACAAAATAATGGGCCACTGGGCATTTTTCTAGCCTGTATGACCAAGTGATCAAGAGTTTTCTTTATTTTGTCAGTTACCTGTATATTTGGAGAGACAGATACACGACTGTCAGGCGCGCGTGACATAACACTTCAATTACACTCAACATAGACCTTGGGAGTCAGACATGTGCAGTACAAGCCTAGTTCATGAAACTTCCAAGTAATGAACAGTGAACCCCAGGAGGTTGGCGGCACCTTAATTGGGGAGAACGGGCTCGTGGTAATGATTGTAGTGGATTCAGTGGAATGGTATCAAACACATCAAACACATGGTTTCCAGGTGTTTGATGCCATTCCACTTGCTCTGTTCCAGACGTTATTATGAGCCCTCAGCAGCACCCACTGCAGTGAACATATTACATCAGAGGTGAGGTGATCATACTGAACATTCTCACAGGTTCAGAATGTCACCGAGCCCCGGCCAAACAGCCCAGAATGTCCTCGCAGAAAGCTGTCAGTCGGAGCAGAATTAGAGCAGGTGTGTGTGGTGCCCGATTATGGTCCCTCCCCTTTCCGCTCCCCTCTGCCTTCCATGACATGATAGAATTTACCTTTTCTCAGTGAGAACTGCTGCTTCCCAGACAGATGGACAGAAACCCAGCGCAGAATGGCCTTGTAGGCTGTGATAGCTGACTGCCATCCCCGGGAGAGGGCCTCCAACTCTGGGTTCAATAGCTCATCATTAATAACCCCTCTGGGTAATTAGTGAGAGAGGTAGGGTCCTGTCATGGGGACAGATAAACCTATATGCATTGCAGAGAGACGGTGTGTGTGTGTGTGTGTGTGTGTGTGTGTGTGTGTGTGTGTGTGTGTGTGTGTGTGTGTGTGTGTGTGTGTGTGTGTGTGTGTGTGTGTGTGTGTGTGTGTGTGTGTGTCAGTGAGACGCGAATTTAGTTTTTGTGCTCTTTTTCAGTAAATGAAGGAGCTTTAAAATATATTTTTAATCCAGATGTCAAACTGTAGAAGGGCTGAGCTTGGACATTCTCCTTACCACTTGCTGAGTAACTTTAATTAGTTGAACTGCCTGTGTTTATAAGCGTAATCAAATTAGACATCCGTGCTTGACAATATGCTAATGGCAGACGAGGTGGCGACTTCACACCAACATGGATGTCTGCAGCATCATTAGTGTAGCCGTTTAATATGTCACAACACTAATCAGCCCTATCATTAACAGTTTGTTTGACATGACGAATAAATTGGGGGAAGAAAAATCACTTTCAAAGCCATATAACATTATTGAGGCCCTTTGAAGCTATCAAAGAGACCCATATCATTATATTACCCCCCCCCCCGAGTTGTAGCACTTCTATTTTCTGGACAATCCTTAAA
This sequence comes from Oncorhynchus keta, assembly GCF_023373465.1. Taxonomy (NCBI): domain Eukaryota; kingdom Metazoa; phylum Chordata; class Actinopteri; order Salmoniformes; family Salmonidae; genus Oncorhynchus; species Oncorhynchus keta. The sequence goes on from NW_026284007.1 coordinate 165,087, forward strand.
AGGCTTGTTTTGTTGCTCACGGAGCTATGTAATATCTTGTTTAATTAGCTGGATTTAAGCTCTATCTCCCTAACAAACAGGCATATGGTCTTTATCCTCCCATGGCCTTGGCCCAACCAATGAATATGCATATCCTGGGACCGGAGTTAGCTTGTTACCCCCAGAATGAATTCAGCACAAGTCTAATCCCTGATCTATTATTTACCCCTTGACCAAACATGTGAGTGGGGCTTCTTCTTCCAGACGCTCAACTTGATAGAAATGACTGCCTTGGGATTCCACTCTCACTAGGTCCAAAAGTAGAGACTGAGAAGCCAGTCACTGACTGCTCTCTCTCTCTATATATCTTCTCTCCACCCTCCTCTCTCCCCTTCCTCTCTTGACTCTTGAGATGCCTCAGTCAAACGTTGAACAGCAAACCCCTGGTAAAAACAAGTGCACAGTGAAACATTAATGAGAGACAGCACACGTCAGAGGATCAGCAGAGGGACACAACTTAGGAAACATGTGGGAAACATGGGGGAAACATGGGGGAAACATCAGTGTCCTCAAGCATTCCTTCCTCCTGCTGTACTGGAGCAACTTGATGCACTAGTTTGAATTCTGAAGCATCTCACTCATCTCTAAGCCCTTTTGTGTGTGTGTGTGTGTGTGTGTGTGTGTGTGTGTGTGTGTGTGTGTGTGTGTGTGTGTGTGTGTGTGTGTGTGTGTGTGTGTGTGTGTGTGTGTGTGTGTGTACACACTCTACTATAGTCCTCACAAGAATAGTAAACCAACTAAAATTCAGAAAAGTGAGGACATTTTTCCGGTCCTCACTTGTAAAAAATACTATTTTAGTCTTAGGGGTTAAGGTTAGGGGTAAGTGGTTAGGTTTGGAGTTGGAGTTGGGGTAAAGGTTAGGGAAAATAAGATTTAGAATCGGAATCAATATGTGTGTGTGTGTGTGTGTGTGTGTGTGTGTGTGTGTGTGTGTGTGTGTGTGTGTGTGTGTGTGTGTGTGTGTGTGTGTGTGTGTGTGTGTGTGTGTGTGTGTGTGTGTGTGTGTGTGTGTGTGTGTGTGCGGTTGAGCGAAATCTGAGTTTGCTCACCATAATGTGAACTGAAAAATATTATGTGGGTACTGGGTACAGTATATGTAAACATTGAAACGAAGTTAAGTCAACTTTGGAGTATAACTAGCATCACCTTGAAAGCTTGATAGGGCCTATACAAAATATATGATAACATTTTTCGATGTAATAATTATTGTTTTATGAATTTGGAACCTTTAATGTTTCAAATATTTAGTTAATTTAATTGAGAATTAATTTTCCCATGATGAAATATTTTGATAATACCTAATTTAGCCTACTAACAACCATTTCCCATAAACAAACAGAACAACAGGTTACAGTAGGCTATTTAACGGGATCCTATCTCTTACGGGAAATACAAGTACAAGTGTTTCGTAAATTATAAAAGGCTAAGCACCTCTCCGTGATTTTTCATGTCCGCAGGGTAGGGGTTTAGTCGAGTTGGCGCATTGTCACACACAGATGTGCCTCTCTACCCTGACACAACACCGTGACGGACTCAAACTCAAGACCCACAGTCACTCAGGTTACATTCACAAGGCGTATAACAGCCCCGAGAGTCCTGTCAGATTGTGTACCGCTGGAGCCCAACTTCCAGAAGCCACTTTCCTAATTCTCCAACCAAGCCTTATCGTCCGGGACGTGTCCTCGGAGCATACAGCTGATTTAGCAGAATAAATATCGGAGAGAGCCCGGGTCGGGACTAGGGAAAACTGTCTTCTCCTCACAAGCATAGATTTATTCGCCTTTTTTTTCCCGAAGACGCTGTCAGCGATTTCCCTCGGCATCTCCCGGTTCACGTTTTGGAAGGGGACAGTCGTGCCTCTGCCTGCATTCATATCCCGAGACCGACGGTGTGTTCCAAAGCAACGTATTCTGTTCTGCTCTGACAAGGAACGTATTTTCTCATTGAACCAGACAGTGTTCATTTCTCAGGATCAAAACCTGAAACGAAGACGCGTCTCCGTTTTCAATCAAATGTCACAAAGCTGTTATTGCGCACGAGTCAATACTTTTCTTGCGGGGACGACGCCGACTTTTTAATTACTTCAGACTGTAATATATCAGGGGAGAAGTCCCCACTTGAGGGCGAAATCAGACATTCGAGGACGGCAAGTTCGAGAGCCCAGGACCCGTGTCTTCCATAAACAACATGCAGAAATGGTAAATATGATTTTGAAACTGTTTACCCATTCAAATGAAGCCCTGCATCAGGTATGGAGCTGGATTACAAACATTGATATAACTTTTTCTAACAGGCGCCTGGCCTGTATGGCCTATTATTGCCCCAAGAAAGTTGTAAATAATTAATGCACACAAATAATTCATGCATTCATGATATTTTGTTTACTCTTTCCACATACTTTACAAATATTATATTTTGTTTTGGATATAGGCAATATTTAAAATAGGCTTTTATAGACTGTTATTATAATACAACTTCTATTTAGCCTACCTTATGTGAATCTTATTCAATCAACATGTTGGTGGCCCATATAAAACTCCTCACTGCAACGCACATTATTATAACATTATTATAACTTATATAAATGAGAATTAATATTATTTTAGGCGTTACAATTTTGTTGTTTTGTGTTTCTTGATCTTGAAAATGGAGCTGTGTGAATTTACCCCTAGTGCCCATTATTGAGCACAGTCAGACAGACAGTTTAACCATACTGAAACTTTTTACAAAATGTCCCGAACATATTTTCCCCCCTCTTAAATTTATGAACGTACACGGTCAGTGATAATTGTCACGATGTCACTTTCAGATCATGTTGATTGTTAGAGCGTGCATAACGATTATACAGGGACATTTTTCAGTGTCAACTACTCACTCCAGTCTTTGGCCTACACAATATAGCCTACCTTTGATTAAACAAATGATGATAGAATACACAACAAAATATACTATTTTAAATGCTATTTTAAAGATGACACCATGTAAAGCAATGTAAAACATCATCAATAGTACATTTCTGTATATATTTACACAGTGCTATATCAAAAACGTATCATAACAAAAACAAATCCCACTATTTTGCACTCTCAATTTGAACCCTTTCCAAACAGAACTTTATCATTTTGTAAACATTTCCATATGATGAATATATTCCTGTGTTACACATTTAACATGCACGTAGTACTAATGGGTTGAAATACTTGAACAACTTTTGAAGTGACTTTTAAGTGATTAATGTGTGATACAGTGATACTCGTAGCTCTTGGCTTGGTTTCATTTGGTTTCCTAGAGTGTACCAGGAAATTGTGCAGCTTCCTAAAAACAAACAAACACACAGCCTACAGCTGTGAATTTGATGTTATTATAAGATGTTTTCAGTTTTATTAAATACAGTAGTTTTTAGGTGTTTTTATGTCTTGACTTGAGGGCCCCCCCCAAAAAAATTGTGCGTATCAGAAAAACTATTTTTGCAACAGCTGGTTGAGTACATGTATACAATCTAAAATACATTGTATTGTGGAAGACTGAACCATTTACAATGTATTAGCGTACAGTGTTAATACATTCTCTCTGTCATGCATTCATGTAGCCTACGTGTGTGTCTATGTCTATGTGGCCTTGCTTCCACCTTCCCTATAAGTCAGGCAATCGGAGTTGAGCAGAACACAGAGGCATTTCATGCCAGAGTAACACATTTCTACATGGACATTTCTGAAGGGTAGAGGAGTCGGGAGAGAGGTAGAGAGAAAAAGATCACAGGCCCCTTCTACACCACAGAAAAGAGCCTGTTCCCTCCTTCACTTTGACTGCTCCACTCAGTTTATAGGTTCAGCGCTGTGCATAATGTTTAGTCCTAATCTGGGGAGCCTGTCAGTGATGTTTCATGGTTGTGCTGCAGTCAGAGATGCCTATTTGCATTCCAGGAGTATTATTTGATTACTTTTATCTGCTGCTGCTACTAGCCTGGGCCTTTTCACATGCATTTCATCTTGCCTGCCATGTCGCAAGTCGACACTCTGTCGTTCTCTCTCTCTCTCTCTCTCTCTCTCTCTCTCTCTCTCTCTCTCTCTCTCTCTCTCTCTCTCTCTCTCTCTCTCCCTTTCTCTCTGTCGAGGTTCAGACAAGGAAAGGACAGGGCAAGTAAAGTAGAGGACGGGAGAGAAGGAGAGCTAAAAAGGGAAGGGGGGTAAAGAAAATAAGACAAAAGTAGAAGATTGGAAAAGACAGTAAAAGTGATACATGGAACGAAGAGTGAAGGGAGGGAGAAGACAATGAAGAAGCAGGAGCACTTCTTCCATGTAGCAGACAGAGAAGCTCAGGGCCAGAGTTGTCAGACAGCAGTGGCGGTGGGCTGGGATTCCTCTGGGCCTTGACTGAGGAGTTGGAGAGGGGAGCTGCTGGTTAGTCTTGAAGAGGGGAGCTGCTGGTTAGCCGGTTCAATAATCTCATGGACAGGTAGGGCCAGTCTGGACCCCCTGAGAGCCAGTGTTAATGAAGAGCAGGGCTGCTTGGTGCTCTCTTGCTCTGACCCCGCGCCGCCTGTCCCCACCGCCTGGATCATTTGATCTCTCTCTTCTTTTCTCTCCTCTTTAAGGAGTTTTTATGGTATTTTTTTCCCTCTCTCCCTCCTTGTTCTCTCTTCATTGAGACTGGGTGTTAAGTGATGAGGTTGAACCGATTTAAAAATATGGCGGTGTTTTCTCTCTCATTTGAGTGTCTTTTGTGATGAGAAGGGATTGTGTGTGTGTGCGCGTGTATGTGTATGTGTGTATGAACCGACGCCTCATGTCTCCATGTACACTTTTTGCCATCACCAAGATACTTTTGTCAACAAAGGGCAGGAGACAGATAGAGGGAGGGGGGGAAAGAGGCAGGGAAATAAAGGGAAGTGTGTCACCCAGACAGGTATCTACTGCTTCTACCCGTTCTGCTCAAACAACCCAGAAACACATCAATAACCCAGAAACACAACAACAATGCTCTTGTTTACTCAGTGGAGGGGTGGAACACCATGCCACACACATACACACTTTTCTATTGCTCTCCTGTGTGGACCAAATAATTGATTCCTATCCAAAATCCTATTTTCCCTAACCCTAAATCTAGGGTGTGAATCTCCCAGTCAGACACCCCAGGGAGTCCGTCTATAGGTGTCTGTTAAGGGAAGGATTGAGTGGAAGCTGCTTCAGGCTTTGTGTCTTCGTGACTTTATTACTTGCCTGATGTCTCATTTTCATATGAAGGTTCAGTTCGTCTTAAGCAATGTTTTTGTTGTAATTTGGCTCCTCCTCAGCTTTTGTAGAACCACAACATTTCACATTGACAACCTCCCTTCAAATCAAATGGTATTTGTCACATGCACCCAATACAACAGGTGTAGACTTTACTGTGAAATGCCCTTTCCTTAACCTTAACCCTAAACCTAACCCTAACTCTAAAGCTATACCTACTGTAACCCTAACCTTAATTCTAACCCTAACCCTAATTGTAATCCTAAACCTAACCTCTCAGCCTAAAATAGCATTTTGTCTTGTGGGGACCGGTAAAATGTCCCCCATGTCCGAATTGTCATGTTTTACTACCCTTGTGAGGAATTCTGGTACCCACAAGGATAGTTAAACAAAAGACACACACAACCTGATATCTCCCTGCTCCTCTCCACTCGTCCACTCTTCTAATAAAGCCTTGGTGTTAGCGATAGTGTGTCTTGGCAATGATAGAAAAGGTCATATTTTGAGAGAAAGGGGTTCTGAACGTCTTGGTGGCTGGAGACAAAAGCCTTTGAAAAGGACACTGAAACCGAAGCTGCAGGCATTAGGACTAAACAAAGATACTGTGAAATCTTCAAACAAATTAGATCTCAGGCAGTAACTTAATAAAAAGCACAGTGGGAGATGTACTTGATTTAAAACAATATACATTTGGTAGACATTAATTACCTTTTTCCCCCAGCGCGGAGGGAAGAAAATCAAATACACACACACTTGCATAGACTTTCTCCAATTCCCTCTTAAGACATTCTACCATTTGGACACACTTTTCCACCCCAGGTTTCAAATGAATAAGTGAAATGATAGTTTTTACATGAAGATTTAAGATGTGTTTTGTCTTGCAGGCGTAATTGTCCTCTAGTTAATATCTCTGTGAAGAGTTTTAAAAGGACAATACCGTCGATGTGTATCAGATCACAAGCCGAGTCTTAAGACTAGAAGCTGGGAGAAATGTTTGAGCTGTAAAATGACACTTGTTTGCGTACAGTTAAGTATTTCTCCAAAAAATGCAATGAAGCGCATACATACAGGACTAGTCACTTTTTTAAAGTGAGGTTAGTCTAGACGTTGTATGTATCCCATCTTAATAATACATGAATATGTTTCAAATTGGTGAGTAACGCTAAGTAATCAAAGGAGAACTCAACTAACTGTTCTGTTTTACAGTAAAGGTTTGGACTGTTACTTTAAACATGCACAAGGCGTGTGCATTACACTCCCACAAACTCTTTATTTGTTCAAGAGGAGAAATGATAGCAGCCATTCAGACCAACTGCGGTGCTGCTGAGAAATACACGACTGCGCGGTTTATATTTTATTTTACCGTGTCACGGAACACACAGTCACCATTCCTTTACGATTCGGACGTCATTTTGCACTGGGCCTAATTGATTTTGCACAGAACTAATTATGGGCCGCCAGTGTAAAATAAACACTTCAATGTCACCGGGTTGGCTAGGGAATGATCGGTAGGGAAATTACAGTTCAGCTGTAATCCATACGTTCTTTAAGGGGGAGAGGAAGTCATTCATGTCGACACTATAGAAATGGAGAGAGTAGAGAGAGAGAGAGAGTAGAGAGAGAGAGTAGAGAGAGAGCTATGGCTGTCTGTGTAACCAACAGGAGTCTCAGTGTAACTGAATGACTCAACTGGGAGGTATAAGGTTATGTGGTATAATTTATATTTTATAGCTCTCTCGGACTCACTAGCCTACTCCCGGAGTAAGTTGTTCGACGTCGTGCCATGTGGAAAGAGCCGGGAGATTCGGTGTAGAAATGATGGGAACTCCAGAACCCTGTCTGCCTTTCTCCCACTCTCACTACATTTTTTCTCTCTTTTTCTCAGTATTCCTCCCCTTTTCTGTAAGCCCACCACTGTAAAAAGTATACATTACTTAACATTTTACGCCAACAAGGTAATTCATATTTTTAAGTTGAAACAGCTAACACTTTTTACATTGCATCTCACTGAAGAGTTTTTTTTGTGTGGGTGTGAGAACCATTAGCCCACCTTCTAGTGCCTTGAGTGTCTTGGAGTAGACCCCTTTGGGCCACATGGAGTGATTTGAGTGTCTTGGAGTAGACCCCTTTGGGCCACATGGAGTGATTTGAGTGTCTTGGAGTAGACCCCCTTGGGCCACATGGAGTGATTTGAGTGTCTTGGAGTAGACCCCTTGGGCCACATGGAGTGATTTGAGTGTCTTGGAGTAGACCCCCTTGGGCCACATGGAGTGATTTGAGTGTCTTGGAGTAGACCCCCTTGGGCCACATGGAGTGATTTGAGTGTCTTGTGGGCCACATGGAGTGATTTGAGTGAGTAGACCCCCTTGGGCCACATGGAGTGATTTGAGTGTCTTGGAGTAGACCCCCTTGGGCCACATGGAGTGATTTGAGTGTCTTGGAGTAGACCCCTTGGGCCACATGGAGTGATTTGAGTGTCTTGGAGTAGACCCCCTTGGGCCACATGGAGTGATTTGAGTGTCTTGGAGTAGACCCCCTTGGGCCACATGGAGTGATTTGAGTGTCTTGGAGTAGACCCCCTTGGGCCACATGGAGTGATTTGAGTGTCTTGGAGTAGACCCCCTTGGGCCACATGGAGTGATTTGAGTGTCTTGGAGTAGACCCCTTGGGCCACATGGAGTGATTTGAGTGTCTTGGAGTAGACCCCCTTGGGCCACATGGAGTGATTTGAGTGTCTTGGAGTAGACCCCCTTGGGCCACATGGAGTGATTTGAGTGTCTTGGAGTAGACCCCCTTGGGCCACATGGAGTGATTTGAGTGTCTTGGAGTAGACCCCCTTGGGCCACATGGAGTGATTTGAGTGTCTTGGAGTAGACCCCCTTGGGCCACATGGAGTGATTTGAGTGTCTTGGAGTAGACCCCCTTGGGCCACATGGAGTGATTTGAGTGTCTTGGAGTAGACCCCCTTGGGCCACATGGAGTGATTTGAGTGTCTTGGAGTAGACCCCCTTGGGCCACATGGAGTGATTTGAGTGTCTTGGAGTAGACCCCCTTGGGTCACATGGAGTGATTTGAGTGTCTTGGAGTAGACCCCTTGGGCCACATGGAGTGATTTGAGTGTCTTGGAGTAGACCCCCTTGGGTCACATGGAGTGATTTGAGTGTCTTGGAGTAGACCCCCTTGGGCCACATGGAGTGATTTGAGTGTCTTGGAGTAGACCCCCTTGGGCCACATGGAGTGATTTGAGTGTCTTGGAGTAGACCCCCTTGGGCCACATGGAGTGATTTGAGTGTCTTGGAGTAGACCCCCTTGGGCCACATGGAGTGATTTGAGTGTCTTGGAGTAGACCCCCTTGGGCCACATGGAGTGATTTGAGTGTCTTGGAGTAGACCCCCTTGGGCCACATGGAGTGATTTGAGTGTCTTGGAGTAGACCCCCTTGGGCCACATGGAGTGATTTGAGTGTCTTGGAGTAGACCCCCTTGGGCCACATGGAGTGATTTGAGTGTCTTGGAGTAGACCCCCTTGGGCCACATGGAGTGATTTGAGTGTCTTGGAGTAGACCCCCTTGGGCCACATGGAGTGATTTGAGTGTCTTGGAGTAGACCCCCTTGGGCCACATGGAGTGATTTGAGTGTCTTGGAGTAGACCCCCTTGGGCCACATGGAGTGATTTGAGTGTCTTGGAGTAGACCCCCTTGGGCCACATGGAGTGATTTGAGTGTCTTGGAGTAGACCCCCTTGGGCCACATGGAGTGATTTGAGTGTCTTGGAGTAGACCCCCTTGGGCCACATGGAGTGATTTGAGTGTCTTGGAGTAGACCCCCTTGGGCCACATGGAGTGATTTGAGTGTCTTGGAGTGTAGACCCCCTTGGGCCACATGGAGTGATTTGAGTGTCTTGGAGTAGACCCCCTTGGGCCACATGGAGTGATTTGAGTGTCTTGGAGTAGACCCCCTTGGGCCACATGGAGTGATTTGAGTGTCTTGGAGTAGACCCCCTTGGGCCACATGGAGTGATTTGAGTGTCTTGGAGTAGACCCCTTGGGCCACATGGAGTGATTTGAGTGTCTTGGAGTAGACCCCCTTGGGCCACATGGAGTGATTTGAGTGTCTTGGAGTAGACCCCCTTGGGCCACATGGAGTGATTTGAGTGTCTTGGAGTAGACCCCCTTGGGCCACATGGAGTGATTTGAGTGTCTTGGAGTAGACCCCCTTGGGCCACATGGAGTGATTTGAGTGTCTTGGAGTAGACCCCTTGGGCCACATGGAGTGATTTGAGTGTCTTGGAGTAGACCCCCTTGGGCCACATGGAGTGATTTGAGTGTCTTGGAGTAGACCCCCTTGGGCCACATGGAGTGATTTGAGTGTCTTGGAGTAGACCCCCTTGGGCCACATGGAGTGATTTGAGTGTCTTTGGGCCACATGGAGTGATTTGAGTGTCTTGGAGTAGACCCCCTTGGGCCACATGGAGTGATTTGAGTGTCTTGGAGTAGACCCCCTTGGGCCACATGGAGTGATTTGAGTGTCTTGGAGTAGACCCCCTTGGGCCACATGGAGTGATTTGAGTGTCTTGGAGTAGACCCCTTGGGCCACATGGAGTGATTTGAGTGTCTTGGAGTAGACCCCCTTGGGCCACATGGAGTGATTTGAGTGTCTTGGAGTAGACCCCCTTGGGCCACATGGAGTGATTTGAGTGTCTTGGAGTAGACCCCCTTGGGCCACATGGAGTGATTTGAGTGTCTTGGAGTAGACCCCCTTGGGCCACATGGAGTGATTTGAGTGTCTTGGAGTAGACCCCCTTGGGCCACATGGAGTGATTTGAGTGTCTTGGAGTAGACCCCCTTGGGCCACATGGAGTGATTTGAGTGTCTTGGAGTAGACCCCTTTGGGCCACATGGAGTGATTTGAGTGTCTTGGAGTAGACCCCTTGGGCCACATGGAGTGATTTGAGTGTCTTGGAGTAGACCCCTTGGGCCACATGGAGTGATTTGAGTGTCTTGGAGTAGACCCCTTTGGGCCACATGGAGTGATTTGAGTGTCTTGGAGTAGACCCCCTTGGGCCACATGGAGTGATTTGAGTGTCTTGGAGTAGACCCCCTTGGGCCACATGGAGTGATTTGAGTGTCTTTGGAGTAGACCCCCTTGGGCCACATGGAGTGATTTGAGTGTCTTGGAGTAGATCCCCTTGGGCCACATGGAGTGATTTGATTAAATGAGAATAATTTGCCCTAAAGGTGTCTTTCCTGCCTTCCTCCCCTCCAAAAACTACAGTGGAAGAAATCAGATATGACAAGATAAGTGGTGTCCCATGAATAATTCCTGAGGAACTGAAAAGTAGCATGTTGACTTTGGAATTATTTGCTTGAGTGTCTAACCCAGTCAGGGACAATGTTATTTTCACCTGAATCGACTTTTAACGATTCTCTCTCTCTCTCTTCCTTTCTTCTTCTTTACCCCAACAAAACTTTCAGTTTTGAACATGTCTCTAAGCACTCATCATCATTATGCCACTTACAACCATGAGTTCCATCTGTCCTATGGAACCAGTTTAAAGAGTAACAGTATCAGATGGGTTGTGTCTAAGTTAGGGCCTGTGGTTTCAACACATGATCTGGTTGCTGGTGTTAGTGTTAGTAGCAGTGGTAGAGGCCCACGTGTGAATCTCCCAGTCAGACACCCCAGGGAGTCCGTCTATAGGTGTCTGTTAAGGGAAGGATTCAGTGGAAGCTGCTTCAGGCTTTGTGTCTTCATGACTTTATTACTTGCCTGATGTCTCATTTTCATATGAAGGTTCAGTTCGTCTTAAGCAATGTTTTTGTTGTAATTTGGCTCCTCCTCAGCTTTTGTAGAACCACAACATTTCACATTGACAACCTCCTTCAAATGAAATTGTATGTGTCACATGTGCTGAATACAACAGGTGTATACATTTTCCCGTGAAATGCTTACTTACGAGCCCTTTCCCAATAATGCAGTAAAAAAGTAAGAAAAATTAGCTAAATTTAAAAAAAAGAAATATTAACAAGAAAATAACAATAACGAGGCTATATACAAGGAGTACTGGTACCGAGTCAATGTGCAGGGGTACGAGGTAGTTGGAGTAATTGAGATAATATGTTTCAGTCAAGCTATATCTGCTTGAACATGGAATGATAATGATTTAGTACGATGCTGATCTAGTATGATGCTGATCTAGCACGATGCAGATCTAGTACCATGCAGATCTAGTACCATGCAGATCTAGTACCATGCAGTTCAAGTACCATGCAGATCTAGTACCATGCAGATCTAGTACCATGCTGATCTAGAATGATGCAGATCTAGAATGATGCAGATCTAGTACCATGTTGATCTAGTACAGTGCATATCTAGGACGATGCTGATCTAGTACGATGCAGATCTAGTCCAATGCTGATCTAGTACCATGCTGATCTAGTATGATGCAGATCTAGTATGATGCAGATCTAGTACCATGCAGATCTAGTACCATGCAGATCTAGTACCATGCAGATCTAGTACCATGCAGATCTAGGACGATGCCTTTCTGTTTTGTGTCTTATTCTCTCTCTGTGACTCAGAGCTGCTTGAAGCTTTAGTTTATCTAACAGGAAATGATCGGGTATATTTATATTATATTTCCACTCACAGTTGCTTTCAAAGAGAGCTCTACATTTCTGAATGACGTAATTATGACTATGCAATGAATTACGCCGCGCACATCATTTTTTATATCTCGCACATTAATTGGGCCCCTCAAAAGGTTGTGAGAGTGGTGAAAAGCTATTTTTATTAGGTCCAGTTCAAGCCTTACAGCTGGACAGGGAATTGAATTCGCGTTGGGGCAGTACTGTAGCATACGGCAGTAACTCAATAAGACTGATTGGATGAAATTCAATTGAAAGCTTCCTGCTGGGATGAGGTCCGGTGACAACACTGACAAATATACCCTGTATGTCTCTATAATTACGCCTATATGATTAAATATATGCAACATGTCTTATGTTGTATGACTATATACTTACAATTTAGTATCGTGAGGGGTCTGAGTGGGGAGGGGAAAACTGAACATTTGCTGTTATTGGCAGAGAGGTTTGGAACTCCCTTTATTATTGGTCTATTCACTAATTAACGCAAGGTGACGTCACCACGGAAGGCCAAAACTCCATCCCACCAAAACAGTCTTCTCAAACAGTTCTTACGTTATCATCATTTTCAAAATTGTACAGCAATATTCTAAAAATATATGCACTGAGTGTATAAAACATTATGAACAGCTGCACCTTCCATGACATAGACTCACCAGGTGAAAGTTATGATCCCTTACTGATGTCACGTGTTAAATCCACTTAAATCAGTGTAGATGAAGGGGAGGAGACCGGTTAAAGAAGGATTTCTAGGCCCTGAGACAATTGGGACATGGATTGTGTATGTGTGCCATTCAGTGAGTGAATGGGCAAGACAAAATATTGAATTGCCTATGAACGGGGTGGTGTGAGTGTGTCAAGAACTGCAACGCTGCTGGGTTTTTCACACTCAACAGTTTCCAGTGTGTGTCAATAATGGTCCAGACCCCAAAGTACATCCAGCCAACTTGACACAACTGTGGGAAGAATTGGAGTCAACATGAGCCAGCATCCCTGTGGAACGCTTTGGAGACCTTGTAGAGTCCATACCCCCGACAAATTGAGGCGGTTCTGATGGCAAAAGGGGGTACAACGCAATATTCAGGTGTTCCTAATGTTTTATTCACTCTGTGTATATACCTATATTTACAATTCAATATATTTGCCATAAATGCCTATATATTTACAATGTTATGTATTCAATAGCCTATATCCACATTTTCATGGCAGATATCCTCAGGCAATCAGGAGAATATACAGTCCCTTCAGAAAGTGTCCATTGCCCTTTGACTTATTCTTATTTTGTTGTGTTACAGCCTGAATTTAAAAAAAAAAAAATTTTTTTCTCCCCTTCACACAGTACCACACAGTGAAGGCTCCTCAGAGGAGGAAGTGGAGGACCATTCTCCTCAGTGAATTTCATAAAAATTGAAACGTTAACCATAAAAAAGTTATCCTTTTTAGATAAAACTATACTAAATATAATCACGTCACCAAACAATTGATTAAAACACACTATTTTACAAAGAAGGTCTACACTAGCCTCAACAACCCTCTGTAGGGTAGCACCATGGTATAGCCGGAGCAAAGCTAGTTTCCGTCCTACTCTGGGTACATTGACTTCGATACAAAACCTAGGAGGCTCATAGTTCTCAGCCCCTTCCACAGACTTCCACAGAAATTATGACAACTTCCCGAGGATGTCCTCCAGCCTATCAGAGCTCTTGCAGCATGAACTGACATGTTGTCCGCCCAGTCAAAGGATGAGATAATTAATATAGTTCTGAAAGCATAAACTACAGCTAGCTAGCACTGCAGTGTATAAAATGCGCTGAGTGGTTTACTCAAAGAGTTGAACAGTTTTGAACAAATTAATTTATATTTATTCCAAAATGAAGGAGAGAGAAATGAAGAGATTTTGTAATTTTGTTTTCACTTACTTAGCTTGCAAATGCAGCTAGCTAGTTTAGCCGACCTAAACACCCTGCTCAAACAGAGGGATGCTATATTAGCTAGCTGGCTATGACTATCCAACACAACACTGGAACTCTACCAAGTCAAGATACGTTTTTGGTATTACTAATTTATTGCCACCGGGGCCCGCCGGTGTAACCGCTTACTGACTGTACAGCACACCAACGTTACTGTATGTTTGTACGGGTTTACTAACATGTTAGTTATATTAGCTATGCTGACTATGACGTCACTTTAGCTAAAATGGTGCCAACGATGTAGGCTGTTGTGTGGCGTGGGAAGTTTTTTTTCGCCTGGTCACATAAAACTGATGTGTTGTGCATTGAAGTCCACAAGTGAAGGGACAAGGTGAGAGAAGGAGAGTGCATAGAAGGAATACAGTGTGGCTGCTATGAAAGTGGACTGTGTTTACGGGTGATCAGGAGTGTATTCATTCATTCTTAAACGGAAGCAAAGCATACCTGAATTTGTCCAATAGAAACTCTCATTTGCAACTGTTGGAATAATGATTACACCCTAGATCAGCTAGATGCAGGCAAGAGTGTGCAAGGCGGTATTGAATGTCACTGTCTGTCCATGTGTCACTGTCTGTCGCCTCAAATTTGTCTCTCGACCTGTGTGCACCTACGTTGTGAACTTTCATTCATAGGCTAAGTTGTAGCAAACTCATGATGGGTACAGGGAAAATTAGAGTATCATGTAGTAGCCTAAACCTATCACTGTTACATTGAACTGGGTGAATGGAATGTGAGTGACAGTCATCCAATATGCTGTAATAGAAACAAGGCCCTGCTCTGACCGACACTGCTAATCCATAATGACAAAGTTAAAAACAGGTTTTAGAAATGTTAGAAAATGTATTGAAAATGAAATACAGAAATATATAATTTAAATAAATGTTCACACCCCTGAGTTAACACTTTGTAGATGCACCTTTGGCAGCAGAGATTACAGATCTGTTACTGTTTTAAAGTCACGAGTGGCCTCATGGTGAAATCCCAGAGCGGTTTCCTTCCTCTCCAACTGAGTTAGGAAGGACTCCTTTCTTTGTAGTTAGTGTAATTAATAACTTTTCCATGGTCAATGTCTGCTTTTTTATTTTTACCCATCTACCATCTCTGCAAGGCATTGGAAAACCTCTCTGCTCGACTGAGGGTCCTTACATATAATTGTATGTGTGGGGTACAGAGATGCGGTAGTCATTCAGAAATCATGTTAAACACTATTATTGCACACAGCGTGAGTCCATGCAACTTATTATGTGACTTGTTAATCACAATTTGACTCCTGAACTTATTTAGCCATGATAAAAGGGTTGTATACGTATTGATTCAAGATATTTCAGCTTTTCATTTTTAATACAATTGTAAACATTTTCGAAAACATAATTCCAATTTGACATTATGGGGTACTGTGTGTAGGAAAGTAACACATCTCAATTTAATACATTTTAAATTCGGGCTGTAACACAACAAAATGTGGAAAAAGTCAAGGGGTGTGAATACCTTCTGAAGGCTCTGTACGACATCCCCATATGCAGTTGGAATTGATGACCGAATATTTCACAATCCTTTGTACTGTAACTTTACAATACATCACCATGAACCTGGCTGACACGTTTGAAGTCGGACCCCGTGATTATAGGTAATAAGGTAATAATTATCATGGTCATAATCATAGTAATTAAGCAGTCTAAGAGTGATTAGATTTCTGTCTGTGTTGTGATCCCACTCTCCCATTTTTCCTGTTTTGGGACGATATTTAGGGTGGTATTGGGTAACTTCAGTTGCGAGGACAGGAAATGGGAGTGGAGGTGTGTTTTGAGGAACAAGGCTGCTTGGGGATAGTGCTGACGGGTAGTGTGTACTGCCGGGAGGGGGACACGAGAGGAGCGCCTTCATCTCAGACGACTCCTTTCATGGGACTTTGCATTCCACCAAGGCAGAGTCAGAGAGAGGCACAAGACGAGACATGTCGCCCTACTCCCCCTCCCCCATTTCCAACCCCTGTGCTTCCCCTCTCCCTGTGACCTTAACATTTATCAAAGAACCCCATGCTGGAGTTCCTCTCAGCATCTGTGCCCTGCTGGCGAGAGAGACCCACGTGCACTGAGACACACACGTGCACGCACACACACACACCGTCCCAAGCTGTTTTAAATATGTGACTCTGCGGAGGGAGGGCTGTCCTTGCTGATCCCCCTCGGGGGTCTGAGGATTACTACAACCCCCCACTTCACTCTCTCTCTCTCTCTCTCTCTCTCTCTCTCTCTCTCTCTCTGTCTCTCTCTCTGTCTCTCTCTGTCTCTCTCTCTGTCTCTCTCTCTCGTTTCTTTATTGTACCTCCTGTCACTTCATCCTATTCATTTAACCTTTCATTAGTGTCTGCAGACAGCCTCTGTGTCTAGTGGATGGCGTAGGAACAATGCCAAAAAAGCCCCACTGTTAGTTATTAGATTCTTTCGTCCCCCGTTTACCCCGGCAACCCAATATTAAGGAAAGAGACAGAGATAGAATGTAAATAAGAAAGAGAAGGAGAGAAAGTGGGGAAAGAGAGGGGGTGGAGAGAGAGAGATAGAGAGGGGGAAAGCGAGGGAGAGAAAGTGGGGAAAGAGAGGGGGTGGAGAGAGATAAAGAGGGGGGTGGAGAGAGAGAGATAGTGAGGGAGAGAAGGGGAAGAGGGGGTTGCGTGGTTATGGCACCAGCCCATCTCCCCGGGTGCAGCATGCAGCAGGCCCCTTCTGGACCTGTCAAGGACATGTGCCACATGTTGATAGCACACAGGACCCAAAGAGAGAGAGAGAGAGAGAGAGAGAGAGAGAGAGAGAGAGAGAGAGAGAGAGGTACAGAGAGGGGGGAGAGAAGGACAGAAAGAGAGAGGGGGAGAGACAGAGAGAGAGCGGGGACACAAACACAAAGAGAGAGAGGGGTTTGAAGAGAGAGGAACACATAGAGAGAGAGAGAGAGAGAGAGAGAGAGAGAGAGAGAGAGAGAGAGAGAGAGAGAGAGAGAGAGAGAGAGAGAGAGAGAGAGAGAGAGAGAGAGAGAGAGAGAGAGGACAGCAGGCAGGGTTGGCTTGGTCTGGCTGCTGCCGTGGCTCTGGAGGAGTTTACTGAAAACACAAACAGTTAGTGCTGGAATTCTGTTTTTAATGGGCAGAGGAGGGGACAGGACAGAAGGACCCGGGCTCCCTGCTGCTCTCATCCCTGCTTCTCTCTCTCTCTCTCTCTCTCTCTCTCTCTCTCTCTCTCTCTCTCTCTCTCTCTCTCTCTCTCTCTCTCTCTCTCTCTCTCTCTCACTCGTTCTTCCTTTCTGTCTTTCTCTGTTTCTCACTCTCATTCTGACTTTTTCTTTCTTTAGTTCCCCTCTCCCTCTCTCTCTTTCTCCCTCTCTCTCTATCTTCCTCCCTCTCTCTCTTTCTCCCTCTCTCTCTATCTTCCCCCTCTCTCTATCTTCCCCCCTCTCTCTCTTTCTCCCTCTCTAGTCTTCCCCTCTCTCTCTTTCTCCCTCTTTCTCTCTATCTTCCCCCCTCTCTCTCTTTCTCCCTCTCTCTCTCTATCTTCCCCCCTCTCTCTCTTTCTCCCTCTCTCTCTCTATCTTCCCCCCTCTCTCTCTTTCTCCCTCTCTATCTTCCCCCTCTCTCTCTTTCTCCCTCTCTCTCTTTCTCCCTCTCTATCTTCCCCCTCTCTCTCTCTTTCTCCCTCCCTATCTTCCCCCTCTCTCTCTTTCTCCCTCTCTATCTTCCCCCCTCTCTCTCTTTCTCCCTCTCTCTCTCTATCTTCCCCCCTCTCTCTCTTTCTCCCTCTCTAGTCTTCCCCCCTCTCTCTCTTTCTCCCTCTCTCTCTCTCTTCTATCTTCCCCCTCTCTCTCTTTCTCCCTCTTTCTCTCTATCTTCCCCCCTCTCTCTCTTTCTACCTCTCTAGTCTTCCCCCCTCTCTCTCTTTCTCCCTCTCTATCTTCCCTCCTCTCCCTCTCTCTCTTTCTTCCTCTCTCTCTTCCCCCCTCTCTCTCTTTCTCCCTCTCTATCTCCCCCCTCTCTCTATCTTTCTCCCTCCCTATCTTCCCCCTCTCTCTCTTTCTCCCTCTCTATCTTCCCCCCTCTCTCTCTTTCTCCCTCTCTCTCTATCTTCCCCCCGCTCTCTCTTTCTCCCTCTCTAGTCTTCCCCCCTCTCTCTCTTTCTCCCTCTCTCTCTCTATCTTCCCCCCTCTCTCTCTTTCTCCATCTTCCCCCCTCTCTCTCTTTCTACCTCTCTAGTCTTCCCCCCTCTCTCTCTTTCTCCCTCTCTATCTTCCCTCCTCTCCCTCTCTCTCTTTCTTCCTCTCTATCTTCCCCCTCTCTCTCTTTCTCCCTCTCTATTTCCCCCTCTCTCTTTCTCCCTCTCTATCTCCCCCTCTCTCTCTTTCTCCCTCTCTATCTTCCCCCCTCTCTCTTTCTCCCTCTCTATCTTCCCCATCTCTCTCTTTCTCCCTCTCTATCTTCCCCCCTCTCCCTCTCTCTCTTTCTCCCTCTCTCTCTTTCTCCCTCTCTATCTTCCCCCCTCTCCCTCTCTCTCTTTCTCCCTCTCTCTCTTTCTCCCTCTCTATCTTTATCTTTCTCCCTCTCTATCTTCCCTCCTCTCCCTCTCCCCCTCTTTCTTCCTCTCTATCTCCCCCCCTCTCCCTCTCTCTTTCTCCCTCTCTATCTTCCCCCCTCTCCCTCTCTCTCTTTCTCCCTATCTTTCTCCCTCATTTTCTCCCTCTCTATCTTCACCCTCTCTTTCTTTCTCCCTCTCTATCTTCCCCCCTCTCTCTCTTTCTCCCTCTCTATCTTCCCCCCTCTCTCTCTTTCTCCCTCTCTCTCTTCCCCCCTCTCTCTCTTTCTCCCTCTCTCTCTTCCCCCCTCTCTCTCTTTCTCCCTCTTTCTCCCTCTCTCTCTTTCTCCCTCTCTATCTTCCCCCTCTCTCTCTTTCTCCCCCTCTTCTCTCTTCCCCTCTCTCTCTTTCTCCCTCTCTATCTTCCCCCTCTCTCTCTTTCTCCCTCTATATCCCCCCCTCTCTCTCTTTCTCCCTCTCTCTCTTTCTCCCTCTCTCTCTTTCCCCCTCTCTCTCTTTCTCCCTCTCTTTCTCCCTCTCTATCTTCACCCTCTCTTTCTTTCTCCCTCTCTATCTTCCCCCCTCTCTCTCTTTCTCCCTCTCTATCTTCCCCCTCTCTCTCGTTCTCCTCTCTCTCTTCCCCTCTCTCTCTTTCTCCCTCTCTATCTTCCCCCTCTCTCTCTTTCTCCCTCTATATCTTCCCCCTCTCTCTCTCTTCCCCCTCTCTCTCTTTCTCCCTCTCTCTCTTCCCCCTCTCTCTCTTTCCCCTCTCTCTCTTTCTCCTCTCTATCTTCTCCCTCTCTTTCTTTCTCCCTCTCTATCTTCCCCCTCTCTTTCTTTCTCCCTCTCTATCTTCCCCCTCTCTCTCTTTCTCCTCTCTCTCTTCCCCCTCTCTCTCTTTCTCCCTCTCTCTCTTCCCCCTCTCTCTCTTTCTCCCTCTCTCTCTTTCTCCCTCTCTATCTTCCCCGTCTCTCTCTTTCTCCCTCTCTATCTTCCCCCTCTCTCTCTTTCTCCCTCTCTCTCTTCCCCCTCTCTCTCTTCCCCCTCTCTCTCTTTCTCCCTCTCTTTCTCACTCTCTATCTTCACCCTCTCTTTCTTTCTCCCTCTCTATCTTCCCCCTCTCTTTCTTTCTCCCTCTCTATCTTCCCCCCTCTCTCTCTTTCTCCCTCTCTCTCTTCCCCCCTCTCTCTCTTTCTCCCTCTCTATCTTCCCCCCTCTCTCTCTTTCTCCCTCTCTATCTTCCCCCCTCTCTCTCTTTCTCCCTCTCTATCTTCCCCCCTCTCTCTCTTTCTCCCTCTCTCTTCCCCCCTCTCTCTCTTTCTCCCTCTCTATCTTCCCCCCTCTCTTTCTTTCTCCCTCTCTATCTTCCCCCCTCTCTCTCTTTCTCCCTCTCTCTCTTCCCCCCTCTCTCTCTTTCTCCCTCTCTATCTTCCCCCCTCTCTCTCTTTCTCCCTCTCTCTCTTCCCCCCTCTCTCTCTTTCTCCCTCTCTATCTTCCCCCCTCTCTCTCTTTCTCCCTCTCGCTCTTCCCCCCTCTCTCTCTTTCTCCCTCTCTCTCTTCCCCCTCTCTCTCTTCCCCCCTCTCTCTCTTTCTCCCTCTCTCTCTTCCCCCTCTCTCTCTTTCTCCCTCTCTATCTTCCCCCCTCTCTTTCTTTCTCCCTCTCTATCTTCCCCCCTCTCTCTCTTTCTCCCTCTCGCTCTTCCCCCCTCTCTCTCTTTCTCCCTCTCTCTCTTCCCCCTCTCTCTCTTCCCCCTCTCTCTCTTTCTCCCTCTCTCTCTTCCCCCTCTCTCTCTTTCTCCCTCTCTCTCTTCCCCCTTTCTCTCTTCCCCCCTCTCTCTCTTTCTCCCTCTCTCTCTTCCCCCTCTCTCTCTTTCTCCCTCTCTCTCTTTCTCCCTCTCTGTGTCTTCCCTTCCTTCTCCTGTATTCTGCCACTTTAAAAGAGTCATTTTTCTTTATGGTGCGTAGCCTCGTCATAGGACCACTTTATGAAAAGCAGCAAACTTCAATACCCTGTCTGAGGCTCCTAAAATCTATAGAGCTTTCTCTAACAGGGCCCAAGGCCTCGACCTGGCTTACATTCACCTGGTGTAGTTAGGAAAGACATACTATACATTATGGATATGGGAAGATGATACATTTCAGACTTAAGATAAAGAAAACCACATTTCCAATATATTTGGATTAATTCTGAGTTTTAGTCTACATTTCATTCACTACAAAGTTACAGGGGCGGCAGGTAGCCTAGTGGTCAGAGAGTTGGGCCAGTAACCCAAAGGTTGCTAGATTGAATCCCCGAGCTGACAAGGTAAAAACCTGTCATTCAGCCCCTGAACAAGGCACTGTTCCTAGGCCGTCATTGTAAATAAGAATTTGTTCTTAACTGACTTGCCTAGTTAAATAAAGGTTTAATTAAAAGAATATATATTTTTTTAAACCATTCCCCCTGGCATATGAATTCCAACTTACGAATCACATGATGATAACGTCTTTGTAGAGAAGCCTGGTAGTGTTTCCTGTTGACATTACACCGGCATCCTTGATAAGGAGTCTAACTAAACTTGATGTGTCTCTGTGTATAGCTCAGTCAGTACACAGACAGCCTCCTGCTCCATCTATACATTAGGATCACACCACCCAGACTGTAGTAGGGAGCCATCGGTCACTCCCAGAGGGGGCAGTGAATCGCTCGCCTGTCACAGGAGTTTTGGCCGGCACACACACATGCACATACATATGCACGGACACACACAGAAGAAAACGTGTGCACATGCACAAGAAAATGTGTACACACACACACCTAAAGACAGGGAGGGGGCAACATATTTCGACTTGACCAGAGTCTATCACACAAGGGTCCTGATGAAGTCCATCTCTCACTCCTGTCAACCCTCTCCACCCCATTCCCTCCTTCCCTCCTTCCCTTCCTCTGCGGCCACCACTCACTCTGAGACTTTAATCCACATCCTGTCCCTTACTTAAAGCCCTGGCCAGCAGGACTTTCTCCCCTCCTCTGTCATCCTCCTTTCCTTTTGCCGAGAATCTGTCTGTCCACCCCTCCGCCCTCTCACCACTCTCCTTTTCTCTACCTCTTCTCTCTCTCTCTCTCTCTCTCTCTCTCTCTCTCTCTCTCTCTCTCTCTCTCTCTCTCTCTCTCTCTCTCTCTCTCTCTCTCTCTCTCTCTCTCTCTCTCTCTCTCTCTCTCGCTCTCTCTGGGGCAGTAATTGATAGTGATGCTGCTGTGTCAGTGCTCTAGCTCTCTCTAAGCATCTCTGGGCAGTCTCTCTCTGATTGTGATGCTGCTGTGTCCAGTGCTGTAGCCTACTAAGCATTCTGGTCAGCACTATGCTAGAGGTGTGTCTCTCTCTCTCTCTCTCTCTCTCTCTCTCTCTCTCTCTGTGGTGCAGTAATTGTGTGTGTGTGTGTGTGTGTGTGTGTGCATGCTTGTGTGTGTGTCTGTGCGTGTTGAAAATGTAAGGGCCATTTATTTGCGCAGAACCCCAGTCTCAGCTGTGGTATGTGTCCTCGACAAAGGAATGCATACCATGGTGTTTGTTGTTCCTTAGTTTAGTCGTCCTCGCATGTAAAGAATTTCCCAAATCAAGAAGTATTTGAAAATAACTATTGTTGTTATCTAGAAAGTCATGAATGATTTTAAGAGCTATAATTTAGCCTCCCCCGTTTGCAGAAGCAGTCTGGGTCAGATACTATACATGAGCATTTGAATATTTGTTTTAATTCTGTAATTGACTGTACTGTGTGTCTGTGGCTTATCATGTCTAATTTAATGGTCTATAAAAAAATCAGTAGAGCTATAAACGATCTAGTATAATAAACCATCTATAAACACATCTATACCTATTTTCCATGTTTATCCTGAATAACCAATGCAGTACGTATATTTAGGTTATCTCTTGTGTCTCCCTACCCCAGCATCAGGTAACTGTGGCAGAGTGGGCTGAGTGTCGGCGTGTGTGAAGTGTAATTGCTACAGGAAGAGGAGGGGAGCGTCTCTTATCTAAGCCCCTCCCCCGTCCACACAGGCCTGGTATTTATTACCCCCTCAGTAATCACTTTGCGCTCCCTCTTTTGATAGACCGTTATTGCTCTAACTACTCGGGGTCCCTATAGGAATTTGCAGGCCCTCCAGTTTTATTAGACAAAGGCCCTCATTATTCAGACGGCGCATTAAGACCACCATTAGATCCACTCTCGCCCTCAGTCCACTGAGTCGCCCGCCGTATCCCGTTGCAAGACACTTCATCCCGTACGTTGGGCACAGAATGCACACAAGCAGGCAGCCACACACACATATGCACACACTGAGAATATTATTCGGTCATGGTAGCGGTCCCTTGTAACTCAGTTGGTAGAGCATGGCGCTTGCAACGGCAGGGTTGTGGGTTCAATTCCCACGGGGACCAGTATGAAAATGTATGCGCTCACTACTGTAAATCGCTAAATGACTAAAATGTCAATGTAAAATATAGTCCAGTCACTACAAACAGAAGTAAAGATGTAACTACTGTCCTACAGTGACATCAAAATGACTGTTGTCGGGTAAAGAAGATGAGTTTTAGAGACTCAGATGTGGTTTGTTATTTTCTTTTGGCTTCTTCATTCTGTTTGTTTCCCCACTCGGAGGCGGTTAGGCTTCGTCATTGTGGCTTTCTCTCTCTCTCTCTCTCTCTCTCTCTCTCTCTCTCTCTCTCTCTCTCTCTCTCTCTCTCTCTCTCTCTCTCTCTCTCTCTCTCTCTCTCTCTCTCTCTCTCTCTCTCGTTCCTTCGTTCCGCTCCCTCATTCTTATGGCAGCAGCCAATGAGCACTCTTCCCCGGGGATACGAAAAAAAAATAAATAAACACAGCTTGTGGTAGAGACAGAGAGAGAGAATAAGCGTCCTCCGTTCCTCCTCCACCTTCACTCCCCTCTCCCTCATTTCCTGTGCCCTCTTTTTTTAATTTCTTTGTAGCCACCTGTGTGCGTCCAATATGGCCGCCTTTCTTCACCGCAGCTAATCGATGGGCTCTTATTGGGTTTGACTGTTTGGTCCAATATCTCATGGCCTCATCGCAGGCCGCCCCGGGGCCGGAGGATCCAGACTAATAACTCTAGTCAGTCTCAGGGGACTCGGTTGAGATCCAGAGATGAGGAGGGAGAGATGATTAGTACTGAGATGTTATGTAGCTGGAGTTCCAGACCCTCTAACACAGAGCAGAACATTATCATCCCCCTAAAGAAATCTAGCATCGCAATCCTCATACATCTTAATTGTGTCATTTGGCTACCATGGTGACACATGCTAAATCATTCATTCTCCCCCTCTGCTGTAAATCCAATCCAAGACATGTTCCTGTAACAGGGACTCTCTGGCAAGCCTTCATAAGTCACTATAGTGAAGTTGGCAGGGAACAGAGGCTCTGTAGACTGTAGGAGGGAAACATATGAGGAACACATAGAAACCAATATGTTTCCTGTATGTTTGTCTGTAGTTGTCGCGGGTCGATGGGCCCAGGGCCGCAGAGCCACGCTTCAATATGATGTCTGTTAAATCTGAAGAAAGAAGGTGGTTTGTTTGGACTGTAGCCTGTGGCTGTTGCTCAAATGGCATCCTATCCCCTATATAGTGCACTACATCTGACAAGGGCCCATAGGTCTCTGTCAGTGCACTAAATAGGGAATAAGGTGTCACTTGGGATGCTGCCAATGAATCCTCGATGCACTTTGAAGGTAAATGGAAGTCATGGTCACTCTGTGGTATGGTACACATAAACCCTGTACACACTGGCATTCTGTATTGCAGGGATATATTTAAGCAATAAGGCCAGAGGAGGTGTGGTATATGGTCAATATACCACGGCTAAGGGCTGTTCTTATGCACAACGCAACGAGGAGTGCCTGGACACAGCCCTTAGTCGTGGTATATTGGCCATATACAACAAACCCTCAAGGTGCCTTATTGCTATTATAAACTGGTTACCAACGTAATTAGAGCAGTAAAAATACATGTTTTGTTGTACCCGTGGTATAATGTCTGATATACCACGGCTGTCAGCCAATCAGCATTCAGGGCTCAAACCACCCAGTTTATAATGAGTGTTGCAGTGAATACACACTTCCACTGAGAATTTGGCATAGTCCTTGATACTGTCCCACTCCTTATGCAATGGTTGGGACTGTTGTACATTGTTGCACTATGTAAAGTATGTGCATATCCAGGGCAAAAATAATACATCTCAATTGGGACTGGTGAACTGCTGCACTGCAAACTGAGTTCGTACTTATCCGTATAGTCTACTGTATACTGACTTAACACTTGTATTCATGGCAGTAAGTGTGCCATTATGCTGTAGGTGGAAGAATGTGCCCATTTGTGAGTCACGGGCTGAGATTTTTTTCTGAATGAAAGAGATTATCCCCCAGTCTCTTAGCCACACACACACACGCACGCACGCACGCACGCACGCACGCACGCACGCACACACACACACACACACACACACACACACACACACACACACACACACACACACACACACACACACACACAAACTTAGCTCAGTAACATACCTGACAGCTGGGACAAACCACTAGTTTGAGTGAAGTGAAGGCAAAACAGAGGTGAAACGAGACCAAATGAATTTGCGAAGGGAGAGTGCCACTTCAGCGTAAAGCTGTCATTACCACGGCTAGCGTACTCCCTCATAAATAGTTATAATGAGCTGCTTTCAGCAGCCAAATCATTCTCTATGTAACATGATGTAACGGGAGAGGAACAGTCCTCTTCTTGCTCTGATGTAACCAGAGACGGTCCTCTTCCTCTGCGTCTGGCTGCTGATTTGATTCAAAACAGATGGAGTTTATCTGCAGGATTTTTTGGTCATGTTTTAATTTTCAGAAGATCCCACTTCTGCCACCAACATGATGGTTCAATGGTTGACTAATACAGTAGCTTGGTGTCTGATATTCTATACCTTCTCCCCTTTCTGTTTTGTTGGCGGTACATGTTTGTTTGTTGCGAGTTTTCACTTGTAAATCTTTTTCTCGTTCTCCATGGCTATTTGGCTTGAGTTCGCAGCGCAGTTGCATTTTATAAGCCAATGAAAATGTCAGGCACATTTCTCAGAGTGAAAAATACCATTTTGTGACAAACTGTAATCTTATACTTCAATGCGTCTTGTCTGTGTAGCACTGAGTAAAAACTATGATTATGGGTGCAGGGTTTAAATGGCTGGTGTGTCTGTGTGTCTGTCCCTCTATTTGTCAGGAAGTGGCAGGCTCAAACCCATCACGGAGGTCATATGTCACCGCTTCATTGGCTAGGTTCAAGGACTTACTCTTGAACCTAGGTGTGCATGTTCATGAATGCGTTTGTGGATTACCAGCACAGAGTAAACGGGAGAATTGAAAGGCACCAAACACCCAACAACACAGTAACAACCAGCAACACACAGCAACACAACAACACCCAACAACACCCAACAACACCCAACAACACAGTAACAACCAGCAACACCCAGCAACACAGCAATACCCAGCAACACAACAACACCCAGCGACACAGCAATACCCAGCAACACAACAACACCTAACAACAACACAACAACAACAACACCCAACAACACCCAACAACACACAATAACACCCAACAACACAGTAACAACCAGCAACACCCAGCAACACAGCAATACCCAGCAACACAACAACACCTAACAACACACAACAACAACAACACCAGCAACACACAGCAACACCCAGCAACACAGCAATACCCAGCAACACAACAACACCTAACAACAACACAACAACAAACCCAGCAACAACACACAACACAACAACAACACAGTAACAACCAGCAACACCTAGCAACACAGCAATACCCAGCAACACAACAACACCTAACAACAACACAACAACAACAACACCCAATACAACACCCAACAACACCCAACAACACACAACAACACCCAACAACACACAGCAACACCCAGCAACACAGCAATACCCAGCAACACAACAACACCTAACAACAACACAACAACAACAACACCCAACAACACACAACAACACAACAACACAGTAACAACCAGCAACACCCAGCAACACAGCAATACCCAGCAACACAACAACACCTAACAACAACACAACAACAACAACACCCAACAACACACAACAACACCCAACAACACAGTAACAACCAGCAACACCCAGCAACACAGCAATACCCAGCAACACAACAACACCTAACAACAACACAACAACAACCAGCAACACCCAGCAACACAGCAATACCCAGCAACACAACAACACACAACAACAACACAACAGCAACACCTAACAACATTACAACATTTACATTTAAGTCACCCAACAAACACAGCTAACTTAACCAGCAGCGACCCAGCAACACAGGTGCATTCACAACACATGACACAGTGGAACAACACAACAACAACATCTAAAACAACACTTTAACAAGAAGGAACTTTATCCTAACAACACAGTAATTCCTTAAAGAGGTAGGGGTTTCAGTGTCTCCGGAGCAACACAACATTGACTAACAACAACACAACAACAAGGGAGTTTGTTCCACCATTGGGGGCCAGAGCAGCAACACAACAACTGGGCCAGCGGGAACAGCAACTTCCTCAGTGGTAGGGAGGCAACAGGCCAGAGGTGGACAACAACACAACAACCCACCCAACAACACACAACACACCCAACAACACAGTAACAACCAGCAACACCCCAACACAGCAATACCCAGCAACACCATGGTCTAACAACAACACAACAACAACAAAGCCAGTGGACACAGCAACACCCAACAACACGCAAGAACAGGGACACAACAACACCCAACAACGGGCACTGCGGCGTTCTGGATGAACACAACACAAGGGGTTTAACAACACAGGCAGCAAGCCCAGCAACACACACCGAGCAACACAGTAATAACAACAACGGGAGATGACAAGTGCCCAGCAAGGACCTGCGCCAACTTCCCAGCAACACAGCAATACCCAGCAACACAACGGATGTTGTAACATGAACCAACAACAACAACACCCAACAGCCCTGACAACACCCAACAACACAGGGTAACAACCAGGAACACGCCAGCAACACAGCGCTCTGGGAGCAGGACACAACAACAACACGTGAACAGATCAACAACACCAACAGTCCTACAACCCGGGAGGAAGAGCAGCAACCAGCAACACCCAGCAACACAGCAATAGGTGGTGAACCAACACACCACAACAACACAACAACCAGACATGCAACAGCGATTACGCCACCTGGTCAACACCAGCAACAAAGCACAACATTAATTGTGTAACGTCTGCAACAAAACAATAGGAGAGACCAACAAGGTTATGACAAAGCCAACACAACTTCACAACAGCAACAACACCCAAGGGCCTAAACAGACCCTGGGGGACACCAGTGGTGACAAGCCCAACACAACAGATTCTCGCCACGCCACCTGGTCCAACACCAATCACAGGACGCAACAACAATCACAAGCAACACAACCGCACAACGGAGATGCCCAACTCAAGGGTGGACAGGAGGATCAAAACCCAACACACAATCACAACACCCAACAACACCCAACAAAACCCAACACAACAATCACAAGCAGTGCAGCCCTCCATACAGAGAAACACAACAATCACAAAACCAACAACACAACAATCACAACACCCATCAACACCCAACAGCCCACAACACCCAACAACACCACAGCAACACCCAACAACACAACAACACCTAACAGCACTCCCTCAGCTTATCTGTTATACAGGAAATACACTAGGATCACACTGACTAGTGGCGTCTTTCCTTATTCTGGATGATAGTGAATATTGGGTAACACTTCATTTGAACTCTATGTCATAACAGTGTCAAAGTATAGTCATAAACATGACTAATAATGGTCAGTGGTGGGCCAGGCTGAATTCAGGAGCTAATATGATTTTGTACTGTACCCTCTCAGTTGGTATTGTTGACTGGGTCTGGTTGATTGGGTCCAACCAGACCAGTCCAGACAGGAGGTCTGGAGGGAGACAGTTTAGTGGACTGTAGTCTATGTCCCAACTGCCAGAAATATTCAGTCAACCCCATGGGCCTGGAGAGAACCCAGCCGTTCAACAGTAAATCCACACACACATACTAGTCACGCTCAGCCACATGGTCCCCTGTGTGTGTGTGTGTGTGTGTGTGTGTGTGTGTGTGTGTGTGTGTGTGTGTGTGTGTGTGTGTGTGTGTGTGTGTGTGTGTGTGTGTGTGTGTGTGTGTGTGTGTGTGTGTGTGTGTGTGTGTGTGTGTGTGTGCGTGTGCATGCGTCTGCGGTACGGGGAACTTGTGTCTGTCTTCACGTCACAGGTAATTGCCTCCTATTCACATTGGCAAAACACACCAGACCCTCCTCACATGATATAGTAGGAAAATACTGTATGTAGCCTACAAACACTCTCCATCACTGGGAAAGGCAACATTGGCTAATGTTGAGAATGGTGTGAATTAAAGTGGTACTTTCTGTTCATTACAAAACAAATGGCACCTTTTGACTGCAATTAGCCTAGAGAACATCTTTACCAACTACCAACAATGTCATTTTTCATCCGTTTAATGCCTCTCTTTGATGTGTTTTTAAGTAGGCTTTACACTGGTGCAGATTTCACAGATGACAAAACGTCGTCCTATTCGTCTACAATGTCTCTTCAATATCTTTGTTTATCGTCATTCTGGCTATAACATCCTTAGGTCACGTGGCCCATTGCCAGTCTGGGCCAGTCTGGGTAGTAGTCGGGGGGAATAGGGCGGCCATGATTTCTGAAAACATACACACATTTCTATGTTATAGTCTGCACTTGGCTCCCAGACTTTTCTATCCCCTTAATCCTCAAATTAATCAATTAAGCTATATTTAAGAAAATGTGCTATAATGATCTCCAATTACACTTTTTGGACCAGATAACAATGTGTCTTCAAAGCCTCTTCAAACCCTTGCATTGCTAGGTTAAATGCTAACACTAAAAGATAACACAGCTGCATTGGCAATAGACTGCATCACTAACTGCAGAAGGCGAAATGCTATCGCTACAAGCTAACATGGCTGCATTGTCTGTAGTCTCTGTATGACTAACTGCAGAAGGCGAAATGCTATCGCTAGAAGCTAACACGGCTGCATTGTCTGTAGTCTCTGTATGACTAACTGCAGAAGGCGAAATGCTATCGCTAGAAGCTAACACGGCTGCATTGTCTGTAGTCTCTGTATGACTAACTGCAGAAGGCGAAATGCTATCGCTACAAGCTAACACGGCTGCATTGTCTGTAGTCTCTGTATGACTAACTGCAGAAGGCGAAATGCTATCGCTACAAGCTAACACGGCTGCATTGTCTGTAGTCTCTGTATGACTAACTGCAGAAGGCGAAATGCTATCGCTACAAGCTAACACGGCTGCATTGTCTGTAGTCTCTGTATGACTAACTGCAGAAGGCGAAATGCTATCGACTAACTGCAGAAGGCGAAATGCTATCGCTAGAAGCTAACACGGCTGCATTGTCTGTAGTCTCTGTATGACTAACTGCAGAAGGCGAAATGCTATCGCTACAAGCTAACACGGCTGCATTGTCTGTAGTCTCTGTATGACTAACTGCAGCAGGCGAAATGCTATCGCTACAAGCTAACACGGCTGCATTGTCTGTAGTCTCTGTATGACTAACTGCAGAAGGCGAAATGCTATCGCTAGAAGCTAACACGGCTGCATTGTCTGTAGTCTCTGTATGACTAACTGCAGAAGGCGAAATGCTATCGCTAGAAGCTAACACGGCTGCATTGTCTGTAGTCTCTGTATGACTAACTGCAGAAGGCGAAATGCTATCGCTACAAGCTAACACGGCTGCATTGTCTGTAGTCTCTGTATGACTAACTGCAGAAGGCGAAATGCTATCGCTAGAAGCTAACACGGCTGCATTGTCTGTAGTCTCTGTATGACTAACTGCAGAAGGCAAAATGCTATTGCTATAAGCTAACACGGCTGCATTGTCTGTAGACTCTGTATGACTAACTGGAGAAGGCGAAATGCTATTGATAAAAGCTAACACAGCTTCCTATGGCTGGATACTGGCCCCTTTAATTTCAAAGGTAGACTTTGGGAGTTTTCTCCATCTGTTACTTTGCTTGCAGTTATATTTAAGTAGCTTGTCTGTTTTTTTAAGGCCTGTGGATTTCATGTTTCACGGTTGTGGTTTCTGACCAGGTCTGCTCTTCAAAGCTAACCTTGGCTAACCTTGCTAGCCAGGAAGTTGACTTTGCGTGTCTCGATCTTACTTGACAAAGCGCAGTAAGTCAAACTCACTCTCTGCTCTGGATAGTGTAACTATTTCCGTTATTTTCTTGGTTACAAATTAAGAAAAGGTGGAATTCCTAAATAACATTGTGCCTCTTGTAGCTACAGAACACTCGTAACTTTAGTAAAGATACTCGTTTTTGTGAGGACTGTATCTGAATGCTCTCTTTGGGTCAAGTTGATTTCATCATGTACTTCAATTATACAAATGGTATACTTTCATACTTCTTGTTCCTAAGGCTAGTGTCAAATTGCTTTTATTATGTTGCTACAAATGAGATAAGGGTGGAACTGCTAAAAATGTCTATTAGGCTTCTCAGAGCATTGGGGAGAGCTCCAAACCGTAGAGTGTGGGCGTGTGTGTGTGTGTGTGTGTGTGTGTGTGTGTGTGTGTGTGTGTGTGTGTGTGTGTGTGTGTGTGTGTGTGTGTGTGTGTGTGTGTGTGTGTGTGTGTGTGTGTGTGTGTGTGTGTCCATACATGTGTGTGTAGAGTATCTGAAAGGCTCTTTCAGCAGGACCATGGTGACTTGATGGTGTTTAGCCCGTCCTCCCCACCTCTCCTGGGAATTGTCTATGAGGCAATCCCAGTTGTCCCTCTCCTCTCCCCTCCTCTCCTCTCCTCTCCTCTCCTCTCCTCTCCTCTCCTCTCCTCTCCTCTCCTCTCCTCTCCTCTCTCTCCTCTCCTCTCCCTCCTCCCCTCCTCTCCCCTCCCCTCCTCCTCTCCTCTCCCCTCCTCTCCTCTCCTCTCCTCTCCTCTCCTCCTCCCCTCCCTCCTCTCCTCTCCTCTCCTCTCCTCTCCTCTCCTCTCCTCTGCTCCGCTGCATCCATATAGCACTAATGATTATGGAAGTGGACAGTTTTTTAATGCAGTAATGTCATCAGTGCCGCCATTTGATTGCAGGTCCAATGCACTTGACGGCGCCCGCAAATGCATCTAATGCATCTAATGCCCACCCTCTGCAGAGTAGTCCAGTGGATCCATATTCAGAACACACAGCAGAGGTTGGTTAGGTGTGTGGAGCCTCACATTTTGGAGTGTGTCGTCATGGGTTCTGGTTTGTGTCAGACACCCATACCATTTGACATTTTCTACGTTTGAAGTCGTACTTAAGAGCACTAACTCCAAATGGCATCCAAGTGTCTCAGAACTGCAAAGAAGCATAGATTAGCCTTTGTTTATTTTTCGTGGTTGGGATTCGGGCAACCCTAGGGGCTGTCACTGGCTTCCACCAAAAGCCAGATCTACAGCAGAGAATCTAGAAATGGCTCCCTGCTTTAATTAAAATCTCTCTTTCTCCTTACTTGCTAGACTCATAGTTTAGGAGACCATGGCAACCCAGACCCACAATGCCCTGGGGGTGCCCTCTCAGCCATGGCTTTGTCTTTGGCTGCATCTGAAATGATACCATATTCCTTATGTAGTGCACTACTTTTGACCAGAGCCCTACATTCAAAGGTAGTGCACTATATAGGTAATAGCATGCCACTTCAGACCCACCCCTTGTCCAGTGAGGGTTCAGGGAACATGTCACCTGACCCAGTCAGGCCAGGGCCCGGTCAGTCAGTCATCCGCTGCGTCCTCGGTCCTCACAGTCCAGTGGAGCGCCCCTCGCCCTGGTGCGGCTAAAACAACACGCTGCAGCCAGTTTGAATAATACCCGGTGCAGGTTGTATAAGGGACTGAATGGTACACACTCACACACACGGTGGACATGTGGGGTCTGGACATGAGGCGACGAGGTGTACGACGAGTGTTTGTGCTTATGTTTTTATGTCTACGTAGTGGTACACGTCATGCACAATATGTATCGTTATCCGAGTAACTTCGAGGGTATGTGAGAATGTGTGTATTAGAATATGTGCGACTTTGCGTACGAGTCTGTGTGGGTGGGTGTTGGTAACGGTATGTCTGGGGACCTACCACCACAGTCCCCGATGCTCCCACAGAACACATCCCAAGACCCTCTCCCCTCTCTCTCCTTCTACATCCCTCTATCCCTCTCTCTCTCCGCCCGTCTTCCCTTCCTGCAGTTCATATTTCAGTTTGCTCGCAGGTCCGTGCCAGACGGAAATTTGCTGAGGCTGCAGGAGCCCCCTCGGAGGCCACACGGAGGAGGGACAGGAGGGGAACAATCGGGCCCAGTCCTCCCTCTCTCTCTCTCTCTCGTTCTCTCTCTCTCTCCGTCTCGCTCTCCCCAGCCTGCCAGGCTGCACAGGTCCTCAGGGTGACTCGCTGTTGGCTCAGGACACAAAATCCCCCCCCGAATACCTCCCCCCACCCTGCTCCTCCTCTCCCTCCCTCCTTCCCTCCCTTTAACTCCCCGGGGTGGGACGGTGAGGCCATCCAGTCATACGCTGTCCATCAGCGTGTGTTTACTCTCGATGTGACAGGGCCGACACATCTGGAGTGCATATTCAGGTTCCCTCTCTCTCTCTCTCTCTCCCTCCCTTCCTCTCTCTCTCGCTCTCTTTCTCCCTCCCTCTCTCTCTCTCTGTCTCCTCCCCTCTCTCTCGCTCTCCTCAGTGCCACTAGGCACATTCCGCCAGATCATTTCAGCCCCCGTTGTTATGGCGATTGTCTCTCCCCTCCAGTGATTTTCAAGTTGCATGACAGAAATTGCTGGAGCTAACCAGGAGTGCAGGGGTGTGCAGGGGGAGGTTAGGGGAAAGAGGGCGAACGGGAGGAGGAGGGGGACAAAAGTCAAGGGAGATCAGGAGAGAGGAGAAGAGGAGGAAAGGAGGGGGGTACATTTTTTTTTCTTCTTTCAGAGAGCAAACTAATTACAGTTTGAGTTCTTCCATTCTTCCCTCTCTCCGTTCAGACACCCTGGCTTGTGGTCTAATGAAGTGACACTCTTTTTCTCTCTCTCTCTTTCTCTCTCCCCCCTTTGCTCTCTCACTCATCTTTCTCCCCCTTCCTTTCCCCTAACATTCCTGTGCTGGTGTGTGACTGTGACGGCTTGTCATCTCCCTGGAATGTCCTTCTCTCCCACCTCGTTCCCTGTTTCACGTGAAGCATTCCTTCCTGGGTTTCCGACCCTCACACTCACTCACACACTGAAACGCTAGCTCTTTGAAAACGTGTGCGTACCAACCCACACACACTCACCTCAACTCCTCTTACACACACTGAAACGCTAGCTCTTTGAAAACGTGTGCTAGCAGATGGTGTCCATTCGGCTGCATTCTTACCATTGGCTGGGGTCCACAACAAGCAGAGAGATCCACAGATCTGTTGTCACGGGTTGTTTCTCAACTGGAGAAAACTCCGTGTTGCCTTAGGAAAACGGGACCATTTAGTGTATTCTGGTAGACCAGAGGAATTCTCATGATTACATTAATGACAAAATGGGGTTTACCAAAAGCAGCTTATAAATGAAAACTTTGTTTCACACAAACTGTGTGTGTTTTGTAGCTTGTCCGATGCAGGTCCTAGTAGCCACACGTTTGACATTTCATTTAGAATTTTATTAAATAGATGTTCAACTACCATTCTTTGTCTAACAGAGCACAGACAGTGACAGCTCTTTTAATCAGACATGATGTGTTGTGTGAGGCTCTCTCCCATTTCTCTCACGTTCAACAGTACAGTATCTGGATGGAATTCTTTCTCTATTTCTATCATGTGACTTTTAATGAAGACAAGATCTTTTCTTTAGATAATTACTAGGCCCTGATGCAGGGCCTGTTTCCTACTGTACATGCAGACATATGGAGACACATGTTTCCTACTGTACATGCAGACATATGGAGACACATGTTTCCTACTGTACATGCAGACATATGGAGACACTCTTTCCTACTGTACATGCAGACATATGGAGACACATGTTTCCTACTGTACATGCAGACATATGGAGACACATGTTTCCTACTGTACATGCAGACATATCCATGTTTCTTACATGCAGACATATGGAGACACATGTTTCCTACTGTACATGCAGACATTTGAAAACGTGTACATGCAGACATATGGAGACACATGTTTCCTACTGTACATGCAGACATATGGAGACACATGTTTCCTACTGTACATGCAGACTGGAGACACATGTTTCTACACATGCAGACATATGGAGACACATGTTTCCTACTGTACATGCAGACATATGGAGACACATGTTTCCTACTGTACATGCAGACATATGGAGACACATGTTTCCTACTTACATGCAGACATATGGAGACACATGTTTCCTACTGTACATGCAGACATATGGAGACACATGTTTCCTACTGTACATGCAGACATATGGAGACACATGTTTCCTACTGTACATGCAGACATATGGAGACACATGTTTCCTACTGTACATGCAGAAATGGAGAAACATGTTTCCTACTGTACATGCAGACATATGGAGACACATGTTTCCTACTGTACATGCAGACATATGGAGACACATGTTTCCTACTTACATGCAGACATATGGAAACATGTTTCCTACTGTACATGCAGACATATGGAGACACATGTTTCCTACTGTACATGCAGACATATGGAGACACATGTTTCTACTGTACATGCAGACATATGGAGACACATGTTTCCTACTGTACATGCAGACATATGGAGAAACATGTTTCCTACTGTACATGCAGACATATAGAGACACATGTTTCCTACTGTACATGCAGACATATGGAGACACATGTTTCCTACTGTACATGCAGACATATGGAGACACATGTTTCCTACTGTACATGCAGACATATGGAGACACATGTTTCCTACTGTACATGCAGACATATGGAGACACATGTTTTACTGTACATGCAGACATATGGAGACACATGTTTCCTTGTACATGACATATGGAGACACATGTTTCCTACTGTACATGCAGACATATGGAGACACATGTTTCCTACTGTACATGCAGACATATGGAGACACATGTTTCCTACTGTACATGCAGACATATGGAGACACATGTTTCCTACTGTACATGCATCATATGGAGACATGTTTCCTACTGTACATGCAGACATATGGAGATCATGTTTCCTTACATAGACATATGGAGACAATGTTTCCTACTGTACATGCAGACATATGGAGACACATGTTTCCTACTGTACATGCAGACATATGGAGACACATGTTTCCTACTGTACATGCAGACATATGGAGACACATGTTTCCTACTGTACATGCAGACATATGGAGACACATGTTTCCTACTGTACATGCAGACATATGGAGACACATGTTTCCTACTGTACATGCAGACATATGGAGACACATGTTTCCTACTGTACATGCAGACATATGGAGACACATGTTTCCTACTGTACATGCAGACATATGGAGACACATGTTTCCTACTGTACATGCAGACATATGGAGACACATGTTTCCTACTGTACATGCAGACATATGGAGACACATGTTTCCTACTGTACATGCAGACATATGGAGAAACATGTTTCCTACTGTACATGCAGACATATGGAGACACATGTTTCCTACTGTACATGCAGACATATGGAGACACATGTTTCCTACTGTACATGCAGACATATGGAGACACATGTTTCCTACTGTACATGCAGACATATGGAGACACATGTTTCCTACTGTACATGCAGACATATGGAGACACATGTTTCCTACTGTACATGCAGACATATGGAGACACATGTTTCCTACTGTACATGCAGACATATGGAGAAACATGTTTCCTACTGTACATGCAGACATATGGAGACACATGTTTCCTACTGTACATGCAGACATATGGAGACACATGTTTCCTACTGTACATGCAGACATATGGAGACACATGTTTCCTACTGTACATGCAGACATATGGAGACACATGTTTCCTACTGTACATGCAGACATATGGAGACACATGTTTCCTACTGTACATGCAGACATATGGAGACACATGTTTCCTACTGTACATGCAGACATATGAAGAGGCAGGCAGGATGTTAGGTCTAATGGTATACAGGAACATGTTGGACTCATTCGCTGAGTACCAGAGATCCAATGGAAGTCAATAATGACAATGAAGTGGTGGCTGGGGGGGGTAGTGTGTATGTGTGTTGGGAGGGTTCTGTGTGTGTGTGTGTGTGTGTGTAGTTTTGGGGGGAAGGGGGTACCTTTTGAGTCCCTTAATTGACATGATCTCCTGGAATGACAACAGCTGTGTGTGTGTGTGTGTGTGTGTGTGTGTGTGTGTGTGTGTGTGTGTGTGTGTGTGTGTGTGTGTGTGTGTGTGTGTGTGTGTGTGTGTGTGTGTGTGTGTGTGTGTGTGTGTGTGGTCTCATATTTATTCAGCTCAACGCCTGGATGAGCAGGACTTATCCTCTGTCCTGATTACCCTGCCTGCCCTGCCACCATTAATCCTTCAGAGACCCTGGCCCTCTATCACCAGTCTCTAACACACACACAGACTAACAGACAGACATTCCCCCATACTCTCTCTTTTTCTCTCTGTCTCTGGTTAGTCCTGAGGGCATAGATGAGAGGTAGTGTGTGTGTGTGTGTGTGCATCTTCTCTCTGTCACCTGGCCCTCCAGGCCCCTGTTAGGCATCCCTAGGGGCCCCCATTCCCTCTAATGCAACGCACAACATTTTTGTGTGTGAGTGTGTTTGCACGTAGCTACCCTCCTGATGTTCCTCTCCCATATCACCCATCCTTTTCTTTGGTAGAGACACAGTCTTAAGTAGCCAGAGCCCTAGCTGTGTGTGTGTCTCTGTCTCTCCTACTCAGGACACCGGTGATCCTTCAATAACAGCCATCCCAGCCAAGACATAATATTGAACATGGCCACATTCCCTCTACCTGCTCTGTGCCCGTTTATCAATTATTGAAATGAGAAAGTAAAAAAACATTGTACTGATAAGTCGGCTCTTTGTTTATGGCTCGCTACGAGCACGAGCACTTGAGACACACACACACACACAGACACACACACACACACACACACACACACACACACACACACACACACACACACACACACACACACACACACACACACACACACACACACACACACACACACACACACACACACACACACACACACACACACACAGTTGATGGAGGCTGGCGTTCCCCCACCCCAACTTTCACCAGCACTACTTCAGGCCTCTTGACTGAAGGTCAAGGAGCGGGTTGTTTAGTTGTGGTGGCTGTATGTAAAGAACCCAGGGGGATCCAGCAGCCTGTTATGACTCTGATGGAAGGATGGTGGGAGCCGGTGCCAAAGCCCTTTTCAATGTACACAGTAGGGGAGGAGGGGAGGAGAGGAAGGGAGGGAGAGGGAAGAAGGGGAGAGGAGAGGGAGGTTTGGGACCAGCTCATTATAAACAGTAGCTCAGGGAAGAGTGCATTGGGGAAAGGGTCTGGCAAGAGATAGCCTTATAGTGGATTAGTGGATTTAAAAAAAATATTGTATGTCACACAAGTATTGTGGTATATACTGTGTGTATGATGCAAACAATGGGGGGAAAAGCATTGGGAAAGAACATGGGACTCACTAGATTTATATTCTGAACATAGTGTGTAGCATACTGTGTATAGCATACTGTGTGTAGCATACTGTGTGTAGCATACTGTGTGTAGCATACTGTGTGTAGCATACTGTGTGTAGCATACTGTGTGTAGCATACTGTGTGTAGCATACTGTGTGTAGCATACTGTGTGTAGCATACTGTGTGTAGCATACTGTGTGTAGCATACTGTGTGTAGCATACTGTGTGTAGCATACTGTGTGTAGCATACTGTGTGTAGCATACTGTGTGTAGCATACTGTGTGTAGCATACTGTGTGTAGCATACTGTGTAGTATACTGTGTGTAGCATACTGTGTGTACTGTGTGTAGCGTACTGTGTGTAGCGTGTAGCGTAGCATACTGTGTGTAGCGTACTGTGTGTAGCATACTGTGTGTAGCATACTGTGTGTAGCATACTGTGTGTAGCATACTGCGTACTGTGTGTAGCATACTGTGTGTAGCATACTGTGTGTAGCGTACTGCGTGTAGCGTACTGTGTGTAGCGTACTGTGTGTAGCATACTGTGTGTAGCGTACTGTGTGTAGCATACTGTGTGTAGCATACTGTGTATAGCATACTGTGTGTAGCATACTGTGTGTAGCGTACTGTGTGTAGCGTACTGTGTGTAGCATACTGTGTGTAGCATACTGTGTGTAGCGTACTGTGTGTAGCATACTGTGTGTAGCATACTGTGTAGCATACTGTGTGTAGCGTACTGCGTGTAGCATACTGTGTACTAGCGTACTGTGTGTAGCATACTGTGTGTAGCGTACTGTTTGTAGCATACTGTGTGTAGCATACTGCGTGTAGCGTACTGTGTGTAATACTGTGTGTACAGCATACTGTGTGTAGCGTACTTGAGACTGTGTGTAGCATACTATGTGAGCGTACTGTTTGTAAATACTGTGTGTAGCTTACTGTGCCACACAATGTAAGACCTACAGGATGTTGAGAACCTATTATGTGAAAGAAATCACCTGAGATGTCTTCTCTGTGTGTGTGTGTGTGTGTGTGTGTGTGTGTGTGTGTGTGTGTGTGTGTGTGTGTGTGTGTGTGTGTGTGTGTGTGTTCCTGCCGTTTCAAACGTTGGCAGGGAGATGAAACGCCTGTTGACACAGTGTTCTCTTTCCCCTGTTGCTTTTCCTCTCCTCTGTGTTGGAAGTGACCACAGGACCACCTGAGAGAGAGACACACACACACTCCATCCCCTTCTCCTGCCAGCGCTCCAGCTCTCTCCACTGTGTCTTCTCCTTTTCCCATAACAAATAACACGGCAGGAAATGAACCTCCATCCTGCTGCTGCAGCATCTCTGTTCCTTATGGCCCAGCCTAGTCCCTGCTCAGAAGGACTCCCATCCTGAATGTTCAACATCTCTGTTCCTTATGGCCCAAGTCCCCTGCTCGTCCTGAAGAGTCCAACATCTCTGCATGGCCCAGAGTCCCCTGCTCAGAAGGACTCCCCTCCTGAAGAGTCCAACATCTCTGTATGGCCCAGCCAGTCCCTGCTCAGGACTCCCTCCTGAAGAGTTCAACATCTCTGTTCCTTATCCAGCCTAGTCCCTGCTCAGAAGGACTCCCCTCCTGAAGAGTTCAACATCTCTGTTCTTATGGCCCAGCCTGTCCCCTGCTCAGAAGGACTCCCCTCCTGACAACACTTATGGCCCAGCCAGTCCCCCTCAGAAGGACTCCCCTCCTGAAGAGTTCAACACTTACAGCCTAGTCCCCTGCCATCCCAACATCTCTGTTCCTTATGGCCCAGCCAGTCCCCTGCTCAGAAGGACTCCCTCCTGAAGAGTTCAACATCTCTGTTCCTTATGGCCCAGCCTAGTCCCCTGCTCAGAAGGTCTTCCAACATCTCTGTTTTTCAGCCTAGTCCCCTGCTAACAAATCCCAACAATGGCCCAGCCTAGTCCCTGCTCAGAAGGACTCCCTCCTGAAGAGTTCAACATCTCTGTTCCTTATGGCCCAGCCTAGTCCCCTGCTCAGAAGTACTCCCTCCTGAAGAGTCCAACATCTCTGTTCCTTATGGCCCAGCCTAGTCCCCTGCTCAGAAGTACTCCCCTCCTGAAGAGTCCAACATCTCTGTTCCTCCCAGTCCCCTGAGGACTCTCCTCCTGAAGAGTTCAACATCTCTGTTCCTTATGGCCCAGCCTAGTCCCCTGCTCACTCCCCCTGAAGAGTCCAACATCTCTGTTCCTTATGGCCCAGCCTAGTCCCCTGCTCAGAAGGACTCCCCCTGAAGAGTCCAACATCTCTGTTCCTTATGGCCCAGCCTAGTCCCCTGCTCAGAAGGACTCCCCTCCTGAAGAGTCCAACATCTCTGTTCCTTATGGCCCAGCCTAGTCCCCTGCTCAGAAGGACTCCTCCTGAAGAGTTCAACATCTCTGTTCCTTATGGCCCAGCCTAGTCCCTGCTCAGAAGGACTCTCCTGAAGAGTTCAACATCTCTGTTCCTTATGGCCCAGCCTAGTCCCCTGCTCAGAAGTACTCCCCCTGAAGAGTTCAACATCTCTGTTCTTATGGCCCAGCCTAGTCCCCTGCTCAGAAGGACTCCCATCTCTGTTCCTGAAGTCCCCTGCTAGTTCAACATCTCTGTTCCTTATGGCCCAGCCTAGTCCCCTGCTCAGAAGTACTCCCCTGTTCAACATCTCTGTTCCCTTATGGCCCAGCCTAGGCTCAGAAGGACCCCTCCTGAAGAGTCCAACATCTCTGTTCCTTATGGCCCAGCCTAGTCCCCTGCTCAGAAGGACTCCCCCCTGAAGAGTCCAACATCTCTGTTCCTTATGGCCCAGCCTAGTCCCCTGCTCAGAAGGACTCCCCCTGAAGAGTCCATCTCTGTTCCTTATGGCCCAGCCTAGTCCCCTGCAAGGACTCCCTCCTCATCTCTGTTCCTTATGGCCCAGAGTCCCTGCTCAGAAGACTCCCCTGAAGAGTTCAACATCTCTGTTCCTTATGGCCCAGCCTAGTCCCCTGCTCAGAAGGACTCCCCTGAAGGACTGTTATGGCCCAGCCTAGTCCCCTGCTCAGAAGGACTCCCCCCTGAAGAGTCCAACATCTCTGTTCCTTATGGCCCAGCCTAGTCCCCTGCTCAGAAGGACTCTCAACATCTCTGAATGGCCCAGAGTCCCTGCAGGACTCCCCCAGTCCAACATCTCTGTTCCTTATGGCCCAGCCTAGTCCCCTGCTCAGAAGACTCCCCTGAAGAGTCCAACATCTCTGTTCCTTATGGCCCAGCCTAGTCCCCTGCCAGAAGGACTCCCTCCTGAAGAGTCCAACATCTCTGTTCCTTATGGCCCAGCCTAGTCCCCTGCTCAGAAGGACTCCCCCTGAAGAGTTCAACATCTCTGTTCCTGGCCCAGCCTAGTCCCCTGCTCAGAAACTCCCCCTGAAGAGTCCAACATCTCTGTTCCTTATGGCCCAGCCTAGTCCCCCTGCTCCTGAAGAGTTCAACATCTCTGTGGCCCAGCCTAGTCCCTGCTCAGAAGGACTCCTGAAGAGTCCAACATCTCTGTTCCTTATGGCCCAGCCTAGTCCCTGCTCAGAAGGACTCTCCTCCTGAAGAGTCAACATCTCTGTTCCTTATGGCCCAGCCTAGTCCCCCTGCTCTGAAGAGTCCAACATCTCTGTTCCTTATGGCCCAGCCTAGTCCCCTGCTCAGAAGGACTCCCCCCCTGAAGAGTCCAACATCTCTGTTCCTTATGGCCCAGCCTAGTCCCCTGCTCAGAAGTACTCCCCCCTGAAGAGTCCAACATCTCTGTTCCTTATGGCCCAGCCTAGTCCCCTGCTCAGAAGGACTCTCCTCCTGAAGAGTCCAACATCTCTGTTCCTTATGGCCCAGCCTAGTCCCCTGCTCAGAAGTACTCCCCCTGAAGAGTCCAACATCTCTGTTCCTTATGGCCCAGCCTAGTCCCCTGCTCAGAAGGACTCCCCCCCTGAAGAGTTCAACATCTCTGTTCCTTATGGCCCAGCCTAGTCCCCTGCTCAGAAGGACTCTCCTCCTGAAGAGTTCAACATCTCTGTTCCTTATGGCCCAGCCTAGTCCCCTGCTCAGAAGGACTCCCCCCCTGAAGAGTCCAACATCTCTGTTCCTTATGGCCCAGCCTAGTCCCCTGCTCAGAAGGACTCTCCTCCTGAAGAGTCCAACATCTCTGTTCCTTATGGCCCAGCCTAGTCCCCTGCTCAGAAGTACTCCCCTCCTGAAGAGTCCAACATCTCTGTTCCTTATGGCCCAGCCTAGTCCCCTGCTCAGAAGGACTCCCCCTGAAGAGTCAACATCTCTGTTCCTTATGGCCCAGCCTAGTCCCCTGCTCAGAAGTACTCCCCCTGAAGAGTCCAACATCTCTGTTCCTTATGGCCCAGCCTAGTCCCCTGCTCAGAAGGACTCCCCCTGAAGAGTTCAACATCTCTGTTCCTTATGGCCCAGCCTAGTCCCCTGCTCAGAAGTACTCCCCCCTGAAGAGTTCAACATCTCTGTTCCTTATGGCCCAGCCTAGTCCCCTGCTCAGAAGTACTCCCCCTGAAGAGTTCATGGCCCAGCCAGTCCCCTCTGTTCCCCCTGAAGAGTTCAACATCTCTGTTCCTTATGGCCCAGCCTAGTCCCCTGCTCAGAAGTACTCCCCCCCTGAAGAGTTCAACATCTCTGTTCCTTATGGCCCAGCCTAGTCCCCTGCTCAAGTACTCCCCCTGAAGAGTTCAACATCTCTGTTCCTTATGGCCCAGCCTAGTCCCCTGCTCAGAAGGACTCCCCTCCTGAAGAGTCCAACATCTCTGTTCCTTATGGCCCAGCCTAGTCCCCTGCTCAGCAGGACTCCCCCCCTGAAGAGTCCAACAGCTCTGTTCCTTATGGCCCAGCCTAGTCCCCTGCTCAGCAGGACTCCCCCCCTGAAGAGTCCAACAGCTCTGTTCCTTATGGCCCAGCCTAGTCCCCTGCTCAGAAGGACTCCCTCCTGAAGAGTCCAACATCTCTGTTCCTTGTGGCCCAGCCTAGTCCCCTGCTCAGAAGGACTCCCCCCCTGAAGAGTTCAACATCTCTGTTCCTTATGGCTCAGCCTAGTCCCCTGCTCAGAAGGACTCCCCCCCTGAAGAGTTCAACATCTCTGTTCCTTAAAGACTCCCCTCCTGAAGAGTCCAACATCTCTGTTCCTTATGGCCCAGCCTAGTCCCCTGCTCAGAAGGACTCCCCCCCTGAAGAGTCCAACATCTCTGTTCCTTATGGCCCAGCCTAGTCCCCTGCTCAGAAGGACTCTCCTCCTGAAGAGTTCAACATCTCTGTTCCTTATGGCCCAGCCTAGTCCCCTGCTCAGCAGGACTCCCCCCCTGAATAGTCCAACAGCTCTGTTCCTTATGGCCCAGCCTAGTCCCCTGCTCAGAAGGACTCCCCCCTGAAGAGTCCAACATCTCTGTTCCTTAAGGACTCCCCTCCTGAAGAGTCCAACATCTCTGTTCCTTATGGCCCAGCCTAGTCCCCTGCTCAGAAGGACTCCCCCCCTGAAGAGTCCAACATCTCTGTTCCTTATGGCCCAGCCTAGTCCCCTGCTCAGAAGGACTCCCCCCCTGAAGAGTTCAACATCTCTGGTCCTTATGGCCCAGCCTAGTCCCCTGCTCAGAAGGACTCCCCCCCTGAAGAGTCCAACATCTCTGTTCCTTATGGCCCAGCCTAGTCCCCTGCTCAGAAGGACTCCCCCCTGAAGAGTCCAACATCTCTGTTCCTT
Source organism: Oncorhynchus keta (assembly GCF_023373465.1). Lineage (NCBI taxonomy): Eukaryota > Metazoa > Chordata > Actinopteri > Salmoniformes > Salmonidae > Oncorhynchus > Oncorhynchus keta. The sequence goes on from NW_026284007.1 coordinate 209,106, forward strand.
AAGGACTCCCCTCCTGAAGAGTCCAACATCTCTGTTCCTTATGGCCCAGCCTAGTCCCCTGCTCAGAAGGACTCCCCTCCTGAAGAGTCCAACATCTCTGTTCCTTATGGCCCAGCCTAGTCCCCTGCTCAGAAGGACTCCCCTCCTGAAGAGTCCAACATCTCTGTTCCTTATGGCCCAGCCTAGTCCCCTGCTCAGAAGGACTCCCCTCCTGAAGAGTCCAACATCTCTGTTCCTTATGGCCCAGCCTAGTCCCCTGCTCAGAAGGACTCCCCTCCTGAAGAGTTCAACATCTCTGTTCCTTATGGCCCAGCCTAGTCCCCTGCTCAGAAGTACTCCCCTCCTGAAGAGTCCAACAGCTGTGGTCTCAGTGGATCATGTCCAAACAGCCAGCGCTGCTCCTTAAAAAACACTGAGAATTCAAGGTGGGACCGTATGTTTGTGTCAACCTTCCAGAGCTCCTCCAGAGCTCCAGGTCTAACCTCCCTCAACCTTCACATGTGGCCCGCTCCGGGGCACCTCAGCCTGGGCAGAGAAAGGCCAACCACTGGGTCGTCTGGTCCTCGGTTCCACTCCCTTCCCTTGGTGGGGGGCTAGATTGTGAACAGGTTTGGGTGAGACGGCGTGGTGGGAGAATGAAAAGGAGTGAGAGTGAGGAAGAGCGAGACAGAGTGGGACTTAGAGGAGAGCCAAAGAGAGCGAGGGAGGGAGAGAGAGAGAGAAAGAGGAGTACATGTTTCTCTTTCTTGGTGTGATCAAAGCCAGGTCCCCTCACGCTGTGATCAGGCCCCACAGTCAAATGCAAAACAGCCTGAATTAAAACACGTTTCATTTAAATAAGCCGGATTTTAAAAGGAGAAAGGAGAAAACGACTCTAATATCCCCGCGTGGCGAC
>NW_026284007.1:215000-222500 GCF_023373465.1 Oncorhynchus keta
TCTGTATGTGTAATGTTTACTGTTAATTTTTATTGTTTATTTCACTTTATATATTAACTTTATATATTATCTACCTCACTTGCTTTGGCAATGTTAACACATGGTTCCCATGCCAATAAAGCCCTTGAATTGAATTTAATTGAATTGAGAGACGATGGGGGAGAGGGGGAGGGAGGGAGAGGAAGAGACAATGGGGAGAGGGGGAGGGAGAGAGAGACGATGGGGGGAGAGGGGAGGGAGGGAAAGGGAGACGATGGGGCAGAGGGGGAGGTAGGGAGGGAGAGAGAGAGACGATGGGGGAGAGGGGGAGGTAGGGAGAGAGAGAGAGACGATGGGGAGAGGGAGAGGGAGGGGAGAGGGAGAGAGAGGAGACGATGGGGGAGAGGGGGAAGGGAGGGAGAGAGAGATGATGGGGAGAGGGGGAGGGAGGGAGAGAGACGATGGGGAGAGGGGGAGAGGGGGAGAGAGACGATGGGGGAGGGAGGGAGCAAGGGAGGGAGGGAGGTAGGGAGGGAGGGAGCAAGGGACGCAGCTGTAGAGGATTAGTGCCCAGAGCGGAGGGTTGGTGCCTGGGTCCAGGAATGCACCACAACACCCACACCCCCCTGAGAGGGCGGGGGAGGTTAGGGGTATAGGGCACAGAGTTGTCTTGGGGGTCCCTCTCTTCCACTCACAGTGAGGTCAAAGGCCAGCCTGTGTGTGTGTGTGTATGTGCCAGCATGTGTCAGGGACTGACTGGACACAGATTCACCTCTCACATCTCTCTCTCTCTCTCTCTCTCTCTCTCTCTCTCTCTCTCTCTCTCTCTCTCTCTCTCTCTCTCTCTCTCTCTCTCTCTCTCTCTCTCTCTCTCTCTCTCTCTCTCTCTCTCTCTCTCTCTCTCTCTCTCTCTCTCTCTCTCTCTCTCTCTCTCTCTCTCTCTCTCTCTCTCTCTCTCTCTCTCTCTCTCTCTCTCTCTCTCTCTCTCTCTCTCTCTCTCTCTCTCTCTCTCTCTCTCTCTCTCTCTCTCTCTCTCTCTCTCTCTCTCTCTCTCTCTCTCTCTCTCTCTCTCTCTCTCTCTCTCTCTCTCTCTCCTGCTCCCTCTCGCTCCCTCTCGCTACTTGGGCCCTTTGGCAGTGATCATCCCTAGTTCACAAGACCCCTTCCTCCTTCCTCTCTCTCCGTGTCACATTCTTTGTCTTGTGAGCCAGTGTGATTTATGTATTGACACAGGAAACAGCCTGGTAATTGCATGCTACAGTCAGGAACACCGAACCGGGAGGAGGGACATCCATCAAACGTCTGGCCGTGTCATACTGTTATGGATCAATATTTCTCTACCATCTCTAACCGTAACCCCCCCTGCCCCGCCCAGCCGCCACACCACACCTAGCCGACAGCTAAACACACCGTTTAAACAGGTTTTTATTTGTTGAACAGATGTAACTCTGACTGGCTATGGATTCATGGGATATCTGTAGTTACTTGTGTCCATGTTGATAGATAGTTGTTGGAAATGTTGATTGATTAGTGTTTAAATATGAGTTTAGTGGGGTTCTCTTTTCAGTGACCCTGAGTGTATGTAGTATTCTCTCATAAGTGACCTCCCTTCTCTACATGTGCCTCCCCGCCTTTTAAACCATCAGGCCCCTCTCCTTGGTTTGTCCGCTCCTGCCTTCAGCTCCTGTCACTCCTGTGTCTCCCACGTCTACGGTCGTTGGGGGCAACCCACTCCTTTCCCCCGTGGACGTGTTCAACGGTGCCGCACTGATCCCCATCTCCGCCTGACAACGTCCTCAACGAGGTGACCGTGGCGTTACCGCTACAGCCTCGTCGTCACGGTGATAGCCTGACAGTCTGTCCGTCTAGTGTCTCATCCATTTTGAAACCACTCCACCTGTTTCGGACGGTACCCCAGCGTCCGTCCACCCGTCCACCCGCCCGTCCGTCCGTCCCTGCCCTTAACTCCCTTCCCCTATTTTCTATTCTCTTCCAGCCACTTAAGTCGTGATGCGCTAAAAGGATGTTTTCTCCATCCAGCCTGCAGCACCATTATTACACACTTGTTGTTTTGTCCACAGCCCATAAAAAGACTGTGTGTGTGTGTGTGTGTGTGTGTGTGTGTGTGTGTGTGTGTGTGTGTGTGTGTGTGTGTGTGTGTGTGTGTGTGTGTGTGTGTGTGTGTGTGTGTGTGTGTGTGTGTGTGTGTGTGTGTGTGTGTGTGTGCTGCATGTGTTGGCCTGCTTTTACTGTGTGACTCTCAGCCACTCTAGTGGCCTGGGCCTTTTACTGTGTAGACTCTCAGCCACTCTAGTGACCTGGGCCTTTTACTGTGTAGACTCTCAGCCACTCTAGTGGCCTGGGCCTTTTACTGTGTAGACTCTCAGCCACTCTAGTGACCTGGGCCTTTTACTGTGTAGACTCTCAGCCACTCTAGTGGCCTGGGCCTTTTACTGTGTAGACTCTCAGCCACTCTAGTGGTCTGGGCCTTTTACTGTGTAGACTCTCAGCCACTCTAGTGGTCTGGGCCTTTTACTGTGTAGACTCTCAGCCACTCTAGTGGCCTGGGCCTTTTACTGTGTAGACTCTCAGCCACTCTAGTGGTCTGGGCCTTTTACTGTGTAGACTCTCAGCCACTCTAGTGGTCTGGGCCTTTTACTGTGTAGACTCTCAGCCACTCTAGTGGTCTGGGCCTTTTACTGTGTAGACTCTCAGCCACTCTAGTGGTCTGGGCCTTTACTGTGTAGACTCTCAGCCACTCTAGTGACCTGGGCCTTTACTGTGTAGACTCTCAGCCACTCTAGTGGCCTGGGCCTTTTACTGTGTAGACTCTCAGCCACTCTAGTGACCTGGGCCTTTTACTGTGTAGACTCTCAGCCACTCTAGTGGCCTGGGCCTTTTACTGTGTAGACTCTCAGCCACTCTAGTGGTCTGGGCCTTTTACTGTGTAGACTCTCAGCCACTCTAGTGACCTGGGCCTTTTACTGTGTAGACTCTCAGCCACTCTAGTGGCCTGGGCCTTTTACTGTGTAGACTCTCAGCCACTCTAGTGGTCTGGGCCTTTTACTGTGTAGACTCTCAGCCACTCTAGTGGCCTGGGCCTTTTACTGTGTAGACTCTCAGCCACTCTAGTGGTCTGGGCCTTTTACTGTGTAGACTCTCAGCCACTCTAGTGACCTGGGCCTTTTACTGTGTAGACTCTCAGCCACTCTAGTGGTCTGGGCCTTTTACTGTGTAGACACTCAGCCACTCTAGTGACCTGGGCCTTTTACTGTGTAGACTCTCAGCCACTCTAGTGGTCTGGGCCTTTTACTGTGTAGACTCTCAGCCACTCTAGTGGTCTGGGCCTTTTACTGTGTAGACTCTCAGCCACTCTAGTGACCTGGGCCTTTTACTGTGTAGACTCTCAGCCACTCTAGTGACCTGGGCCTTTCACTGTGTAGACTCTCAGCCACTCTAGTGGTCTGGGCCTTTTACTGTGTAGACTCTCAGCCACTCTAGTGACCTGGGCCTTTTACTGTGTAGACTCTCAGCCACTCTAGTGGCCTGGGCCTTTTACTGTGTAGAATCTCAGCCACTCTAGTGGTCTGGGCCTTTTACTGTGTAGACTCTCAGCCACTCTAGTGACCTGGGCCTTTTACTGTGTAGACTCTCAGCCACTCTAGTGACCTGGGCCTTTCACTGTGTAGACTCTCAGCCGCTCTAGTGGCCTGGGCCTTTTACTGTGTAGACTCTCAGCCACTCTAGTGGCCTGGGCCTTTTACTGTGTAGACTCTCAGCCACTCTAGTGAAGGCCCTTCATATGGTACTTGTATGACATTGTTTACACGTCTTCCCAAATAGAGTTTTTGGTTCAATGAAGTAAGAAGGGAAATGATTGTGTAATGCTGGCATTTGTCCTCTCAGCGGAGAGAGAGAGAGAGAGAGATACAGAGAGAGAGGGAGGGAGAGATGCAGAGAGAGAGGGAGGGAGAGATGCAGAGAGAGAGAGCTACAGAGAGAGAGGGAGGGAGAGATGCAGAGAGAGAGAGAGGGAGAGTTCCAGAGAGAGAGGGAGGGAGAGATGCAGAGAGAGAGAGAGAGATACAGAGAGAGAGGGAGGGAGAGATGCAGAGAGAGAGAGAGGGAGAGTTCAGAGAGAGAGGGAGGGAGAGATGCAGAGAGAGAGAGGGAGAGTTCCAGAGAGAGAGGGAGGGAGAGATGCAGAGAGAGAGAGAGAGAGAGAGAGAGAGAGAGAGAGATACAGAGAGAGAGGGAGAGAGAGATACAGAGAGAGAGGGAGGGAGAGATGCAGAGAGAGAGAGAGGGAGAGATGCAGAGAGAGAGAGAGGGAGAGTTCCAGAGAGAGAGGGAGGGAGAGATGCAGAGAGAGAGAGAGAGGGAGAGATGCAGAGAGAGAGAGAGGGAGAGTTCCAGAGAGAGAGGGAGGGAGAGATGCAGAGAGAGAGAGAGGGAGAGTTCCAGAGAGAGAGGGAGGGAGAGATGCAGAGAGAGAGGGAGGGAGAGATGCAGAGAGAGAGGGAGGGAGAGATGCAGAGAGAGAGAGAGGGAGAGTTCCAGAGAGAGTCAGAGAAATGGCCCTGGAGGTGTGGGTTAAAGAGCGTGACTCAGCTCAGACACCCTCCTACCTTCCTCTCCTCCCTATACAGGCTCAGACACCCTCCTACCTTCCTCTCCTCCCTATACAGGCTCAGACGACACCCTGCCCTGACACAACTGGGTGTGGTGAGACACAGAAAGGGGCATCCTTTGACAGATGACAGGTTTCAACACATCCCCCCTCACAGCCACCAGCTACTCCTCTCTCTCATGTCTGTCCCTGTCCTCTCTGCTGTACCTGCCTGCCTGTAGTATTACAGAGCACCTTTCCCTCTTAACATTGTGCTCTGCCAAAGAGGTCCCAGGTTTAAACACATCCCCCCTGTGGCTGGCAGACACTCACTGCCCTCTCCGTAACATCTAACTGCCCCAGAACCAATTCCCTCATACCAGCGCTGAGGCCTGCAACTATCTTAGCACCATGACCCACTGGAACACCTTGAAACAGCAGGTGATATCATACCACAACCCAGCACCCAGCCAGCAAAAAGAACAGACAAAGAAAAGGGGGTGAAGGTTGGTTCTTCACACGCCTTTTCAATCCCCGGGGCACGTCCCAAATGGATGCCTGTTCCCTATGTAGTGCACTACTTTAGACCACTCTGGTCAAAAGCAGTGCACTATATAGGGAACAGGGTACCATTTGGAACGCAAGCCAGTCTTAATTGCGAGAGGAGAGGGGAAGCAGCCATCTGCTATTGTTCAATAAGACTTTATTGGTGCATGAGTCATCTTATACCAGGCCACTGCCAACTGCTTTGTACGAACACCGACCCAAATGAAAAACCCCACAGAATAAAACACAGAAAACGACATACAGAGCTAAAGTGATAAACAAATAAATGAATACGACGCGGGCCGCTTAAAACATTGTCAGGCGTTCACAGTAAGAGTGGATCCATAATTCCACAGCCATGAATCACCACACAAAGAAAGGATAACAAGAAACAGGGAAAAAAAGCAGTGCCTGTTATATTTATGATGGTAATAATTAGCGAGGAAATGTAATTTGGAGTGCTATTAGGGGGAGGAGGAGGAAGGACTGCGGTGGAAACCCCAGGGTTTCCCGGTCTTTCTTGCAGGGACTCATTTTGGAGCACCGTGATCTTAACATCCTATTCAGCACTTCTCTATCCACCTCAGAGAGGAGGAATATGACTAGAGATATGAAAACTGACACTTTTTAATTTTGTTGCCCTGAAATTAATTTGATGAAGTTCTCTTAATAATCGCTGGTTCTGGTCCAGATTTCAAACTGTGTTATTCTCCTGGTGAGGGGCTAAAATGAACATTTGTAATTGTCTGAGAGCTTGATAGACTGCTAACGGCACACAACTGGACATTCCCTCGCTCTCTGTGTTAGAAATGATACTTCCCTGTGATGCTACTGGATCAAGTAGGCCTCATGTTAAAAGGTGAGCTAGGAGGTGAGGTAGGAAGTGAGGTAGTTATGAGATTCTATCTATCACGTGTAATATAGGTGTGGAGTCCAGAGTATGGTGGTGTTGTGTTCAGCAGTGTAGCTCATAGACACGGTACTGGGAGAGCACAAGGCTACAGGCACATACTGACTGTAGGACTGAGCCAGGATGTCACTGTGACCCGGTCGCTGTGTGGGAGCAGGACTGAGGAAGGGAGGGAACAGAGAGAGAGAAACAGAGAGAGAGAGAGAAACAGAGAGAGAGAGAGAGAGAACAGAGAGAGAGAGAGCGAGAGGACAGAGAGAACAGAGAGAGAGAGAGAACAGGGAGAGAGAGAGCGAGAAGACAGAGAACAGAGAGAGAGACCAGAGAGAGAGAGACCAGAGAGAGAGAGAGAGAACAGAGAGAGAAAGAGAACAGGGAGAGAGGGAGAGGACAGAGAGAACAGAGAGAGAGAGAGAAAACAGAGAGAGACAAATAGAACAGGGAGAGAGAGGGAGAGGACAGAGAGAACAGAGAGAGAGAGAGAGAGACCAGAGAGACCAGAGAGAGAGAACAGAGAGAGAGAAAGAGAACAGGGAGAGAGGGATATGACAGAGAGAACAGAGAGAGAGAGAAAACAGAGAGAGACAAATAGAACAGGGAGAGAGAGGGAGAGGACAGAGAGAGAGAAGACCGAGAGAGACAGAGGGGGTCAGAGAAAAGGAGAAAGAAGGGAGGGAAAGGGAGTGAAAGGGAGTAAGTGTAGAGGGAAACACTTAAAAGGGAGGGACAGAGAACGAGTCAGAAAGGGAGAGGTGGATGTGCAGAGAGAAACGGTTAAAGCAGGAGGGATAGAGGGAGCGCGTGAGAGAGGCAGGGAGCAGGGTGTTCTGGCTGTAAGTCCTGCCTGCTGTGTGTCTCTCTCCATACTTATCATCTCTGCATTCCTGCACAAGAGACTCCCCCTGCAAAACCCACTGACACAAAACGGACAGGAATGACTGTGATGTGTGTGTGCCTTTGTGAGCGAATAGGGCACGTTTGTCCACTCGCCTTTCCAGGACAACCTGGATAGAGAGTGTTTGTGTGTGCGCATGGTAAAAGAGGTGGGTGTGTGTGTCAAAAAAATGTGATTCTCTCACTCGCAGCGGGGCCCTAGATTGTCGCTGGGACTACAGAAAACATCTCAGGGATTTCCTGCCATTTAAAACAACTCCTGTGTCCCCCTCCCTCTCTCTCTCCCTCCCTCCTCTCCCCCCTCTCCCCTGTTAGTGTGGTGGTGGTTGGGGGCTAGGGCGGGCCGGGGGGGCCACATAGCTGCTGACCTGCATTTTTCAACAGGGGGCCAGGGCTGGACTGGGGATGGGTAGGGCTGAGTGTACAGGGAGCGGAGACAGAGGAGGAAGCCCCTTGTGAACCCTCCTGATTGCAGCTACACCGTTGTGCTCTCTCTCTGTTGTTCCAGCAGCTCTGTGACCTTTACCTCTGTGACTGTCTGGCCAATCAGGCCTTTACCTCT
>NW_026284007.1:232500-267500 GCF_023373465.1 Oncorhynchus keta
ACTCTCCTTCTTTTCCTCCCATCAGAACGGTGGTAAACGGTCACATGACGTCTCATGGAGAGCAAACCGTCGCCCGCTAAAGTGCTTGGGAGAGCTAGGGACGCTCTCGCTCTCTTCATCTCTATCTTTCTCTCTCACTCTCCCTCTCTCTCTTCATCTCTATCTTTCTCTCTCACTCTCCCTCTCTCTCTCTCCCTCTCTCACTCTCCCTCTCTCTCTCTCCCCCTCTCTCTCTTCCGTCAGAGGCAGAGGGGGGATATTGCAAATGACACCAGCAAATCAGCAGTAAATAGGCGGTAATTTGATTGACATCTGGAAGGCTGTCACAAGGCGAGCAGTGGAGCGCGGGCCATCGCTTCCAGACAGCAGCGAGAAGCATTTACCCAATTGCACAAAAAATAGGCAGCTTTCAACTAAATCACTTTTTGTCCGGTGGGGCCTCTCCATCCCTCCTATATCTCTCCATTCCTCCATCTCTCCCTCCCTCCTATATCTCTCCATCCCTCCTATATCTCTCCATCCCTCCTCCATCTCTCCCTCCATCTCTCCCTCCATCTCTCCATCCCTCCTATATCTCTCCATCCCTCCTATATCTCTCCCTCCATCTCTCCATCCCTCCTATATCTCTCCATTCCTCCATCTCTCCCTCCATCTCTCCATCCCTCCTATATCTCTCCATCCCTCCTATATCTCTCCCTCCATCTCTCCATCCCTCCTATATCTCTCCATTCCTCCATCTCTCCATCCCTCCTATATCTCTCCATCCCTCATCCTCCCTCCATCTCTCCATTCCTCCATTCCTCCATCTCTCCCTCCATCTCTCCATCCCTCCTATATCTCTCCATTCCTCCATCTCTCCCTCCATCTCTTCATCCCTCCCTCCCCTCCTCCGCCAGATTATAATTGCGTGTGTCCTTTCTCTCTTGTGTAATTTGCCCATTACCGCCACCAGCAGTGGCTCATCTAGAACCACGTTGTTCACTAAATATGCAACTCAAGAGTTTAACCCTTTGCTTACTCGCCCTCCAGTTAAACATGGACTTACTTACAATATACATAACTATGCATTGATTTGCTCTACATTGTGTGTCAATGAGAGGGGGAATGACTTGAGAGTGACACTGGTTCCGGTGGGAACATAACATTTCTCTCAGCATAAGGTCCCCTACATGTGTATATTGTTGGTAGATGAGAATGGCCATGTGTATACAGGTGAACACGGCTTCATGCGTTCTATATGACACCTGATCCCTGTGACAGAAAGAGAACAGACCTCTTCATGCGTTCTATATGACACCTGATCCCTGTGACAGAAAGAGAACAGACCTCTTCATTCTAACTTTCTGTTGGTTTCTTGTCTTCCATGTTTCCCCGTCGTCCCTGGCGACCTCATCTCTCCTTCCCCGCCCCCTAAAGGTAAGAGTCCTTTTGTTGTTTCTTCTGTCTGTATCCTCCCTACAGGTAGGTGATGGCTTCTACTGAGACGACTACTGTTAGCATCTAAGCTAACCTAGACTAACAGTCGCTAACGTGTACATCATGTGTACTGAAAGCCCAGCTCAAGACATGATCAAAGCATGATTCATTTAGAACATAGGTCTTTCTCTCTCTTTCACTCTTTCTTTCTCTTTCTTTTTCTCTTTCCTTCTTTCTTTCTTTTTCTCTTTCTTTCTTTCTTTCTTTCTTTCTTTCTTTCTTTCTTTCTTTCTTTCTTCCTCCCTCCCTCCCCATTTTATTTATGTCTGTGATGTGGGATTGTGCCAACAGCAGGGCCCAAGGCTAGAGAGAGAAGCACCCAGGGCAATGAAATGCTAACGTTGTACCAAGTCAGTTCAGATACACAGACAATACACATGGAGAGGGTGTGTCTGGGTCTGTGCATGTACTTCATGTATGAGAACATCTCTCTGGTTGCTTTTCATATGAAGGGAATTGGAGGTAAGTGGAGCATGACAGCGCGTGTCTCTATACCTACTGTATGTGACATCTAGTCACAGGAACATTGTAGTCCAGTGCTTCTTCTGTCCAAAGGGATTTCTAACCTGCAGGGTTGTATGAACATGGCTCTGTTTGTGTGACCAGCCATCAGGCAGACAAACATACGCTCACACACACACACACACACACACACACACACACACACACACACACACACACACACACACACACACACACACACACACACACACACACACACACACACACACACACACACACACACACACACACACACACACACACACACACACACACACAGGTGGGCTCCTGCAATGACTGTTGAGGCCATTCCAATAGTAGGGCTTACACACATGGCACATGTGTATTGGGAACCGAGGGGTCTATGTGTGTGTATGTACTGTACGTGGTGTGTGTGACTCTGCCCTCTGTCTGGGCCTATCAGAGAGGCCTGTGTGCCCCAGAGGAGCATGGGAAGGGGAGCAGTTGGGGCTGGACTGCCCTGGGGCCAAATCTGCACTTTAAATGGGGTAAACAACCCCACACACACACACACACACACACACACACACACACACACACACACACACACACACACACACACACACACACACACACACACACACACACACACACACACACACACACACACACACACACACACACACACACACACACACACACATCAGCTCTCACATCAGTGCGGGCACACACACACATACACACACCTGCACATAGTGAATAGAAGACATTATGAGCACAGCCTTGCTGGACACATACACTAACTAAGCAGCAGTAGAGCCAGTGGAGCAGTGCAGTATGCCACAACGATGGCCAACGGGCATTTACCTGGAAGACAGCTTGTCCAGAGCACGTTAGAACAGAGAAATAAATCACTCATACACACACACACACACACACACACACACACACACACACACACACACACACACACACACACACACACACACACACACACACACACACACACACACACACACACACACACACACACACACACACCACCCACCTTCTTCTTCTTTGTAAGGCATAGTAGCGACAGGGGAGAAAAACACCCAGGTTAGTGCGTTGTGTTGTCCCTCTCCCTGTGTACTGATACACTGGGTCTATCCACACTGGTTTTGTCAACAGCTCTGAAAGGCTGTGTGTGAGGATAGTGGCTGAATGGAGGAAGAGAAGAGACATAGTGGCCTGAACAGTCCATTAGTTAGCTAGATGGACACACACACACTCACACACACACCCTCCTACGGACGGACAGACGCATGCAGGCAGCAGCAGCAGGCAAAAGAAGAAGCGGCAGTTGCCTAATGGGTTCTCAGTAATAATAACCATCTCCTCTGTCCTCATTCACTTGGACATGACATACTCTGCTGCTGGCAGGGCCACGTCACAGAGAAACACGCTGGAACACTCTAACCAGCCAGAAACAGGCTGGTCTTTAGAGGGGATGTCTGTCTGAGAGGAGATGTGACACCTGATGTAAAGAGGCTGTGCTTTTCTCTCTCTTTTTCAATCTCCATCTTTGGGTACTGATGTCTCCGTCTCTACCGCTCCTCTCTCTCTCTCTCTCTCTCTCTCTCTCTCTCTCTCTCTCTCTCTCTCTCTCTCTTGTCTATGTCTCTCTCTTTCTCTCTCTCTCTCTCTCTCTCTCTCTCTCTCTCTCTCTCTCTCTCTCTCTCTCTCTCTCTCTCGTTGTCTATGTCTCTCTCTTTCTCTCTCTCTCTCTCTCTCTCTCTCTCTCTCTCTCTCTCTCTCTCTCTCTCGTTGTCTATGTCTCTCTGGTTTGATGTGTAGCTGAGTAAATGGCTCTTATCATAGATAGCTACTTCCTCACTTTGATCCATCTCATCATGTCACATTAGGGTGTCCTCTGTCCCCTTCCCTCCCATCATGTCACATTAGTGTCCTCTGTCCCCCTTCCCTCTCATCATGTCACATTAGTGTCCTCTGTCCCCTTCCCTCCCATCATGTCACATTAGTGTCCTCTGTCCCCTTCCTTCCCATCATGTCACATTAGTGTCCTCTGTCCCCTTCCCTCCCATCATGTCACATTAGTGTCCTCTGTCCCCTTCCTCCCATCATGTCACATTAGTGTCCTCTGTCCCCTTCCCTCCCATCATGTCACATTAGTGTCCTCTGTCCCCTTCCCTCCCATCATGTCACATTAGTGTCCTCTGTCCCCTTCCCTCCCATCATGTCACATTAGTGTCCTCTGTCCCCTTCCCTCCCATCATGTCACATTAGTGTCCTCTGTCCCCTTCCCTCCCATCATGTCACATTAGTGTCCTCTGTCCCCTTCCCTCCCATCATGTCACATTAGTGTCCTCTGTCCCTTTCCTCCCATCATGTCACATTAGTGTCCTCTGTCCCTTTCCTCCCATCATGTCACATTAGAGTCCTCTGTCCCCTTCCCTCCCATCATGTCACATTAGAGTCCTCTGTCCCCCTTCCCTCCCATCATGTCACATTAGAGTATCCTCATGGCTGCAGGCTTCCCATCATGTCACATTAGTGTCCTCTGTCCCTTCCTCCCATCATGTCAGAGTGGACCCATAGGTGTCCTCTGTCCCCTTTCCTCCCATCATGTCACATTAGTGTCCTCTGTCCCCTTCCCCTCCCATCATGTCACATTAGTGTCCTCTGTCCCCTTCCCTCCCATCATGTCACATTAGTGTGTCTGTCCCCTCCCTGTGTGTGTCACATTGTGTGTGTGTCCCCTTCCCTCCCATCATGTCACATTAGTGTCCTCTGTCCCCTTCCCTCCCATCATGTCACATTAGTGTCCTCTGTCCCCTTCCTCCCATCATGTCACATTGTGTCCTAATGAAACCCTTCCCTCCCATCATGTCACATTAGGTGTCCTCTGTCCCCTTCCCTCCCATCATGTCACATTAGTGTCCTCTCTCCCCCTTCCTCCCATCATGTCACAAGTGTCCTCTGTCCCCTTCCCTCCCATCATGTCACATTAGTGTCCACAGTCTCCTTCCCTCCCATCATGTCACAGTGTCCTCTGTCCCCTTCCCTCCCATCATGTCACATTAGTGTCCTCTGTCCCCTTCCCTCCCATCATGTCACATTAGTGTCCTCTGTCCCTTTCCTCCCATCATGTCACATTAGTGTCCTCTGTCCCAGGCTTCCTCCCATCATGTCACATTAGTGTCCTCTGTCCCTTTCTCCCTCATGTCACATTAGAGTCCTCTGTCCCCTTCCCTCCCATCATGGAGTCCTCTGTCCCCCTTCTCCCATCATGTCACATTGTGGTTCATGACTGCAGGGTCAGAGACCCTAGAGAGAGAGAGGACCCAGACGTGTGTGTGTGTGTGTGTGTGTGTGTGTGTGTGTGTGTGTGTGTGTGTGTGTGTGTGTGTGTGTGTGTGGCAGTAGGATGACAGGTGAATCTCCCAGGTCCTCCTCCTCAGCCCTGGTTAATGAAACCATTATCACACACAGGATCTCAGGCTGTTCTCTCTCTCTCTCAGACTGTGGTTCTGACAAAAACAGGGTACACACAGTCTCCTCTACCTTTCCCAGGTCTCCTCAATTCCACAGTCTCCTCTCTACCCAGACTGTGACTCTGACTACAGGGTAGTCTCCTCTCTACCCAGACTGTGGTTCTGACTACAGGGTAATCTCCTCTCTACCCAGACTGTTACTCTGACTACAGGGTAGTCTCCTCTCTACCCAGACTGTGGTTCTGACTACAGGGTAGTCTCCTCTCTACCCAGACTGTGGTTCTGACTACAGGGTAATCTCCTCTCTACCCAGACTGTGACTCTGACTACAGGGTAGTCTCCTCTCTACCCAGACTGTGACTCTGACTACAGGGTAGTCTCCTCAACACCCAGGTTGTGGTTCTGACTGCAGGGTAGTCTCCTCTCTACCCAGACTGTGGTTCTGACTACAGGGTAGTCTCCTCAACACCCAGGTTGTGGTTCTGACTACAGGTTAGTCTCCTCTCTACCCAGACTGTGGTTCTGACTACAGGGTAGTCTCCTCAACACCCAGACTGTGGTTCTGACTACAGGGTAGTCTCCTCCCAACCCAGACTAGGGCTCTGACTAGAGGGGAAGGTAATTGATTTAGTGTGTAGCTACAATGCCAGAGTAATTCACAGCACTACAGAACACAGGGGCCATTTTGAAGAGATGAGTCATTAGCCGTAGCCTAGCGTGTGTGTGTGACAAATGTACTGTTTTCCTGCCTTTTTTCTAATTTTTTTCAACCCAACAACCAGACTTGGAAATGCTTTCAGATCAAGCGCAAAATGTGGCCCCCACAAAACCATTATTTTCCCTACCCACTTTAGTTATTTTGTCAACGCAGCGACACAGATTTCTCCGCTACATTTGCAGAGAGACGCGGGCGAGCATTAAAGATTTAGCGGTACGCGCTGTACACCTAAAGAGCATTCAAGCACGGCGACTGCTTGTCACACTTCCTTACTCCAAAGAGGACAATTTTGTTGTTTTGGCCGTTAGTTTCGTGCAATCTGGCTCTTTAGAGCGAATGTAAAAAACTTTGATTTTCAGGCTTAAGGAAACAAGATATTCTCACACGACTGTGGACTAGGAAAAGAGGCATATCAGGATACACACACAAATCAAGATTGTTTGTCGTGTGTGTGTGTGTGTGTGTGTGTGTGTGTGTGTGTGTGTGTGTGTGTGTGTGTGTGTGTGTGTGTGTGTGTGTGTGTGTGTGTGTGTGTGTGTGTGTGTGTGTGTGTGTGTGTGTGTGTGTTGGTGGGCCTATATATGGACGCATGCCACTGTCTATTTGTTAGAACCATTTCAATCAGAGATGACCCATCAGAAAGCCAAAGACCACATGGTAAACACACCCAGCCATAGTTCCCTTTCTAAACTGTTTACACTGCTAGCTCTATTCCCCTGTAGACAAAATCTAATGCGTCACTGTTAACTCAGCTAATCTCACTGTTTACATGAAGGCTCTGCTGGCAACTCTCTACATGTCCTCACTGTTGGCGAAGAAGGGGTGTGTCATACAGGGTAACAGAGTGTGTGACTGCCACACTAGTTCACACTCCCAGTGTGAGGCCGCAACACCCGGGGATGCGTGGCCCTCCCTAACCACAATATGTTGGGTTTCTCTCTTGCTCTCATTCTCTCTGTCCACTTCTCTCTCTCTCCCTCTAACTCTCCCTCTTACTCTCTCTTGCTCTCTCTTTCTCCCCCTCTCTCTCCCTCTCCCTCTCTCCTCTCTCTCTCTCTCTCTCTCTCTCTCTCTCTCTCTCTCTCTCTCTCTCTCTCTCTCTCTCTCTCTCTCTCTCTCTCCTCTCTCTCTCTCTCTCTCTGTCTCGCCTTCTGTCTCGCATTCTACCTGTCCACTTCTCTTTCTCTTTCTCTTTCTCCTCTCCTCTCTGTCTCTCTCTCTCTCTCCCTCCCTCTCTCTCCCCCTCTCTCTCTCTCTCTCTCTCTCTCTCTCTCTCTCTCTCTCTCTCTCTCTCTCTCTCTCTCTCTCTCTCTCTCTGTCTCTCATTCTATCCTTCCTCTTCTCTTTCTCTTTCTCTCTCTCTCTCTCTCTCTCTCTCTCTCTCTCTCTCTCTCTATCTCTCTCTTTCTCTTTCTCTCTCTCTCTCTCTCTCTCTCTCTCTCTCTCTCTCTCTCTCTCTCTCTCTCTCTCTCTCTCTCCCCCTCTCTCTCTCTCTCTCTCTCTCTCTCTCTCTCTCTCTCTCTCTCTCTCTCTCTCTCTCTCTCTCTCTCTCTGTCTCTCTCTCTCTCTCTCTCTCTCTCTCTCTCTCTCTCTCTCTCTCTCTCTCTCTCTCTCTCTCTCTCTCTCTCTCTCTCTCTCTCTCTCTCTCTCTCTCTCTCTCTCTCTCTCTATCTCTCTCCCCCCTCTCTTGGCAGTTTAGCTTTGCTTATTTTCTTGTCGTGTTGTCAGTGATTGATGCCGACCCGGCCAGCGCCTCCCAGAATGACTGTACATGTAAACACACACATCCTTCCTCCCAGCTCCATTCATCTGCATGGTTTGGAGCTTCTTTTCTCTGATGGTTATTGTGAGAAAGGGTGTTCAGAGTAGGTTTGTTTTGTTTATCTGCCCAACCCTTGCTGTATATTTGAGAATGCAAAGAGTTCAATATGTAATTACTATAGTAGTAGGAGTAGAGTGTTGTACACGTTAAATGATTTTTCTAAGACTGATAGGAAATGATTATTTTAAATGATTACCTGAAAGTCTATTATTTTCATCTTTCAAGGTGAATCATTTAATTGTGACTTGTGTTATTTAATATGGTTCTGACCAACACATTCTATCAATTCTTCAATTCGGTCATTATCGCTCAAGCTATCGCAAACAGATTTCATTAAATACCTTTGATTTCATTAAATGTATTCAACATTAATTTTGCCAACGGATCGAGCCCAGAGAAAAGCATCGCATTAAAACACACCAGAAAAAAGCAGACATTTGATGCCCACTGCATTTCTCTATAGTTCAGGAAAGGAAAGTTATTGTCCATAAAACCGGTGTGGTCCTGCTACAGTATGTGCTCTCTGTGGGCGGTCCTTAGCACACAGGTTTTCCACTTATTAAAACACAACCAGGCACCTCAGTCAAAGGTTCACAGGAAATAGGCCCATTTAATGTAACGGTGGTGTGCTCACGGAATGTTTGATACGTGATTTGTGTTGCCTAAATAACACTGCAGTTGTTCACCGTGCTCCCATGCATTCAGGAGAGAGTCATTCGTGTTGAAGGGGGACTTTATTGCTGAATCTCTCTCTCTCTCACACACACACACACATACACACACACACACACACACACACACACACACACACACACACACACACACACACACACACACACACACACACACACACACACACACACACACACACACACACACACACACACACACTCATACACTCACTCTCCTGATGTGTCCCCTCCTTTGGTCAGGGCATCCCCTGGGAGAGAAGCATCAGACACTGGCCTCTCTCTTTGATCAGATCCTCTCAGATAGACTCAGTCAGCAGAGAGGTGGAGAGGGGGAAGTGAGCAAGAGAGGGGGAAATGGAGAGGGGGGAGGAGGGAGGGAGCGAGAGAGGGGGGATGGAGGGGGCGAGAGGGGGAAATGGAGGGGGGGGGAGGGAGGGAGCGAGAGAGGGGGGGGGAATGGAGGGGGGAGCGAGAGGGGGAAATGGAGAGGGGGAGGGAGGGAGGAGAGAGGGGGAAAGAGAGGGAAGAGGGAAGGGAGAGAGAGGGGGAGGAGGGAAAATGGGAGGGAGAGAGGGAGGGAGAGAAAGATGGAGGGTGGGAGAGGGGAACGGGGAAGGAGAGAATGAGAGAGGGGAGGGAGGGAGAGAGGGGAGGGAGAGGGAGGAGACAGAAAGATATGGAGGGTGGGAGAGGGGGAACAGAGAGGGGGGGGAAGGAGAGAATGAGAGAGGGGGAGGGAGAGGGAAAGAGGGAAAGAGAGAATGAGAGAGGGGGAGGGAGAAAGGGAGAGGGAAAGAGAGAATGAGAGAGGGGGAGGGAGAAAGGGAGAGGGAAAGAGAGAATGAGAGAGGGGGAGGGAGAAAGGGAGAGGGAAAGAGAGAATGAGAGAGGGGGAGGGAGAAAGGGAGAGGGAAGGAGAGAATGAGAGAGGGGGAGGGAGAAAGGGAGAGGGAAAGAGAGAATGAGAGAGGGGGAAGGAGAAAGGGAGAGGGAAAGAGAGAATGAGAGAGGGGGAGGGAGAAAGGGAGAGGGAAAGAGAGAATGAGAGAGAGGGAAGGAGAAAGGGAGAGGGAAGGAGAGAATGAGAGAGGGGGAGGGAGAAGGGGAGAGGGAAAGAGAGAGGGGGAGGGAGAAAGGGAGAGGGAAAGAGAGAAAGTAAAGAGTAAAAGTAAAGACAATCATTTGAGAGAAAGTGAGTAAATGTCAACAACGGGGCCTGTTGGTCCCCACTGCTCTTGGTGAGTGTGTGTGTCAGTGGTGCGTTGGGGGCTGTAGGACTGTGTGTGTGAGAGATGTGAACTGATAGAAGAGACACCTCTCCAGTCTCAGTGGTCCCAGCATCATTAGCCCTGTAGGCAGCCCTATGCCTTGTCTGGAACAGATCCACAGTATAGGGACTCCCAGAGAGACAGCAGTCAGTCCTCCACTCGATACACAGATACAGGCCTGTTTCACCGTGGCCATGGTGTTCCTGTTGGAATAGAAGACAGCGACAGGTGTGTGTGGACTAGTGGGGAAGGTCAAAGCTGACGTGGTGGGAAAGGAAATGTTTGGTCTCCCCTGAAGACTGGCAGTGGGCAGAAGTGGGCAGTGAAGTATTTCTCTCTCTCTCTCGCTCATCTCTTACATACAGCAGCATGCATACTTATCTCTTGGCAGACGCAAAGCGACTTACAGTCACACACACACACACACTTGCATGCATATACACCTACACACACACACTTGCATGCATATACACCTACAATACACTAGACCTCTCTGGCGAACCCCATGTGAAGTTTGATTTGTGAGCCCAGCTGATTCAGTCAAACAGGCCCACAGTCATCTAAAATAACTGCTCAGGTGAAGTGTGTGTGTGAGTGTGTGTGTGTGTGTGTGTGTGTGTGTGTGTGTGTGTGTGTGTGTGTGTGTGTGTGTGTGTGTGTGTGTGTGTGTGTGTGTGTGTGTGTGTGTGTGTGTGTGTGTGTGTGTGTGTGTGTGTGTGTGTGTGTGTGTGTGTGTGTGTGTGTGTGTGTGTGTGTGTGTGTGTGAGAGAAGGAAACCCGCCAGTGACTTCATCTCTTTTAGTGGTTGTGAACTCCTCTCTGCACCTGTTCAGCCTACCGTGCCTTGCCCTCCCTCTCAAGTGGTCCCAGTCACGTTAGCGCTTTGAACCCCTCTCAACGCCCATAAACACACACACCCTGCCCACAGAGTCACATTAATATACCCTTTATATGTTCTTAGTCACTTCATCTCCCCTAGAACCCAGTTTAATGCAGCTGGCTCCAAAGCTCCCCAGTAAAAGGCTATACAAGGCTATATGATGGGGACAGGAGTTTTGCACCTGGTAAAATGGCAGCTCCTCTGTTATAAATGGCAGAGTTGAGCTCCTGTTAAATGAATGAGAGTCGCATTTACTTCTCAGACTTTCCCTTTCTCTCCCACACACATCTTCCACCCGTCTACTGGTTACCTCTTTTCTCAAAGAGAGAGAGAGACTTCTCACGCTTTGTTGATTTCAAAAAAGCTTTTGACTCAATTTGGCATGAGGGTTTGCTATACAAATTGATGGAAAGTGGTGTTGGGGTAAAAACATACGACATTATAAAATCCACAAGTATGCAATTAAAATTGGGGAAAAAACACATTTCTTTCCACAGGGCCGTTGGGTGAGACAGGGATGCAGCTTAAGCCCCACCCTCTTCAACATATATATCAAAGAATTGGCGAGAGCACTAGAACAGTCTGCAACACCTGGCCTCATCCTACTACATTCTGAAGTCAAATGTCTACTGTTTGCTGATGATCTGGTGCCACACACACACACACAGCCCTGTGAGTGTGAGGTTGGATCATTGGTAGTGTGATGGGACAGCCCTGTGAGTGTGAGGTTGGATCAGTGGTAGTGTGATGGGACAGCCCTGTGAGTGTGAGGTTGGATCAGTGGTAGTGTGATGGAACAGCCCTGTGAGTGTGAGGTTGGATCAGTGGTAGTGTGATGGAACAGCCCTGTGAGTGTGAGGTTGGATCATTGGTAGTGTGATGGGACAGCCCTGTGAGTGTGAGGTTGGATCAGTGGGAGTGTGATGGAACAGCCCTGTGAGTGTGAGGTTGGATCAGTGGTAGTGTGATGGAACAGCCCTGTGAGTGTGAGGTTGGATCAGTGGTAGTGTGATGGAACAGCCCTGTGAGTGTGAGGTTGGATCAGTGGTAGTGTGATGGAACAGCCCTGTGAGTGTGAGGTTGGATCAGTGGTAGTGTGATGGAACAGCCCTGTGAGTGTGAGGTTGGATCAGTGGTAGTGGGATGGAACAGCCCTGTGAGTGTGAGGTTGGATCAGTGGTAGTGTGATGGAACAGCCCTGTGAGTGTGAGGTTGGATCAGTGGTAGTGTGATGGAACAGCCCTGTGAGTGTGAGGTTGGATCAGTGGTAGTGTGATGGAACAGCCCTGTGAGTGTGAGGTTGGATCAGTGGTAGTGTGATGGAACAGCCCTATGAGTGTGAGGTTGGATCAGTGGTAGTGTGATGGAACAGCCCTGTGAGTGTGAGGTTGGATCAGTGGTAGTGGGATGGAACAGCCCTGTGAGTGTGAGGTTGGATCAGTGGTAGTGTGATGGAACAGCCCTGTGAGTGTGAGGTTGGATCAGTGGTAGTGTGATGGAACAGCCCTGTGAGTGTGAGGTTGGATCAGTGGTAGTGGGATGGAACAGCCCTGTGAGTGTGAGGTTGGATCAGTGGTAGTGTGATGGAACAGCCCTGTGAGTGTGTGGTTGGATCAGTGGTAGTGGGATGGAACAGCCCTGTGTGTGTGAGGTTGGATCAGTGGTAGTGTGATGGAACAGCCCTGTGAGTGTGAGGTTGGATCAGTGGTAGTGTGATGGGACAGCCCTGTGAGTGTGAGGTTGGATCAGTGGTAGTGTGATGGAACAGCCCTGTGAGTGTGAGGTTGGATCAGTGGTAGTGTGATGGAACAGCCCTGTGAGTGTGAGGTTGGATCAGTGGTAGTGTGATGGAACAGCCCTGTGAGTGTGAGGTTGGATCAGTGGTAGTGGGATGGAACAGCCCTGTGAGTGTGAGGTTGGATCAGTGGTAGTGTGATGGGACAGCCCTGTGAGTGTGAGGTTGGATCAGTGGTAGTGTGATGGGACAGCCCTGTGAGTGTGAGGTTGGATCAGTGGTAGTGTGATGGAACAGCCCTGTGAGTGTGAGGTTGGATCAGTGGTAGTGTGATGGAACAGCCCTGTGAGTGTGAGGTTGGATCAGTGGTAGTGTGATGGGACAGCCCTGTGAGTGTGAGGTTGGATCAGTGGTAGTGTGATGGGACAGCCCTGTGAGTGTGAGGTTGGATCAGTGGTAGTGTGATGGAACAGCCCTGTGAGTGTGAGGTTGGATCAGTGGTAGTGTGATGGGACAGCCCTGTGAGTGTGAGGTTGGATCAGTGGTAGTGTGATGGAACAGCCCTGTGAGTGTGAGGTTGGATCAGTGGTAGTGTGATGGGACAGCCCTGTGAGTGTGAGGTTGGATCAGTGGTAGTGTGATGGGACAGCCCTGTGAGTGTGAGGTTGGATCAGTGGTAGTGTGATGGAACAGCCCCGTGTGTTCCTGCTGGTCTCGTCCATGTTACTCTCTCTTCCTCTGGGCACAGCGCAGCCCCAAAACCCCTTCTCCTTATGTCTGGATGAGACAGCCCTCCACCACCTGCTGGAGTTTCATTACTAAGACCGTTACTATCGACTTAATGTAATGGGCCAATGCAGCTGTGACCTCTAAAGAAAGGTTTATCTTACAGGTCAAGGAAAAGGTGACGTATCTGATGCTGTTACAGCTTAGCCCCATGCTATCTCTCTGTCTCTGTCTACCAACCATGCTGCATGGTCATCAGCTTCTGTGGGTTTGGACAGGATGTCATAGTATGATAGAAACAGCAACACAAGAAGGCAGCCATGCTAGAGTGGCTAAGACATGTGAATGGAACAGGGTCCCATGTGTTCAGGACCGGGGTCTATGGGTACAGGACATACACTCACACGGATACACACATTCCTGCATGCTGCAGCTCGGGTGTGTGTGTGTGTGTGTGTGTGCAGGAGTTTTAGTGTGAGTCTATGAGTAAGTATGTGTGTGTGTGGGTTTTGTGTGTGTGTGTGTGTGTGTGTGTGTGTGTGTGTGTGTGTGTGTGTGTGTGTGTGTGTGTGTGTGTGTGTGTGTGTGTGTGTGTGTGTGTGTGTGTGTATAAGTGTGGGTGGGTTTTGTGGTGCGTGTATGTATGAGTGTGTGTATGTGTCCATGGCGGTCCCGGTTGGGTCCTGTATGGAAGCAATTACTGGCAGTAAGGGCCCACAGACACCCACAGTGCCTCACTCTCTGGGCCAAGCGGAATGTAACTCTCTTCCTCCCTCGCTTCACAGCTAAATTACTTTTGTATGAGCCCCAACAGTGGGGCAAGGTGAACCCCTTTTTTATTTGGAACAAATACCCCAGTCATATTTGAATTCCGATCACACGTTTAGAATTTAAGCCCTGAAAATTCCAGTGCTAATTAGGTGTGTGTGTGTGTGTGTGTGTGTGTGTGTGTGTGTGTGTGTGTGTGTGTGTGTGTGTGTGTGTGTGTGTGTGTGTGTGTGTGTGCAAGGTAAATTGCAAGGCCATGGCTAGTTCCAGTACTGTACCCCCTTCAGGCACTAGTTAGCATGGGGGAGTGAAGGCAATTAGCATACGTTTTTGGGAGGTCCCAATATCATGCAGTTCGTGTGTGTGTCAAAACCTGTCAGATTGATTTAGCCCCTCCTCTCTGCCAGTGAATGGATGGGAATGGACTAGTTGATACTGTTATTAGAGATCCCATTACAATATCATCCCAAACAGTCATCAGCAGTTCTCTCCACATAATCACCAAATGACCTAAACAAGCTCTAACTACATTGGCAACCTGTGCTGAAAGAGTTTAGGCTTTCCTTAATGTCTTTTCTGTTTACATGGAAGAAGACTGGGAAGAGTGTTATAGTGGGTGTGGTTTAACAACACAAAGAGGTGTCAAGTCATGACAGCCAGAGTTGACATGTGGTTCACACATGGTACACACACACATCGTAGCACACAACACTTTAAACAGTTCATCTCAACTCACAAAGACAAGACTCCTCTAAACTTGGCCTCTGACTGGGTCACACATTCCCCTCCCATGAGTCGTAGTAGTGGTCTGTATGTCGGCAGAAGGACCCCAGATTGTGCTGGCCGAGGATAACGCCCACGTCGTTTGGGCCCGTGCCTGGCCCGCGTCGCCGTGACCTTGGTTTGCTCCCTCTTTCTCTCGTTCTGTTTGTGAGTCCTGGAAGCTTCTAAAAGGACCACAATGTCCCCGGCAAACCATTCTTTGGCATTAGGTACAATAACAGATCTGTGGGAAAGGTAGAACTCTGATTCTCTTTCAGGCAAACAAAGACTGCTATTTCACGTAACAACTATTTAGGCTGAACGGTCGGAGATGAACAAAGCTGTGAACATTTTGGGTCTTTTAATTCCATGTCGGGTCAAGAGCAGTATCAATATTTGTTTTAGTATAAAGCACATTCTTCCATTAGTCTGCAATCGATAGTCATCAAAAGTATTTGACCTTTGACACAGTAACATGTTGAACTGACACAGTCAAATATTTTGATTGGTGCTAAAGGCTGTGGACTGTTTGTGATTGGTGCTTACGACACAGGCAAACGTTGTAATTGGTGCTTTAGATGTGGACAAGAATTGTTATTCGTCCTACAGATGAAGACACCTATTGTGATTGGTGCTTTATACACAGGGACAACTTCTGATTGGTGCTTAGACCCAGGCTGAGTCTATGATTGGTGCTTGCAGTATGATTTAGAGGGTGTGCTGTGGCTGTGTTCTTCCCCATGCCTACATTCTCACTCAGTGATTGTTTAGCCTTCACTGGTGCTTTTGCTGGCTAAGGAATTTCAGGGCTTTAGTATTTTTTTAGTTATGTCTAGTCTCTCTCTCTGTCTCTCGCAATCCTTCCACTCTCAAAGTACTTTGTGCTTCTCTAAAATCATACAGTTTCATAGTTATTTGTGGTAAAATGAATCAATGTCTTGTGTTTTTATGGACAGTAGTGTTATTTTAGTTTGAAGTACCTACTCTTTTAATAGAATGAGAGGTTTCCATCACATGACTTAAAGATTGTGAAATTCAATACTGTTCAAAATTCTCCTTTTTACTCAGAAAATCCTATTTGGCTACAATTCCATTCAGATACAGTGGGGCAAAAAAGTATTTAGTCAGCCACCAATTGTGGAAGTTCTCCCACTTAAAAAGAGGAGAGAGGCCTGTAATTTTCATCATAGGTACACTTCAACTATGACAGACAAAATGAGTGAAAAAAGTCCAGAAAATCACATTGTAGGATTTTTAATGAATTTATTTGCAAATGATGGTGGAAAATAAGTATTTAGTTGCCCAAATCCAAGTGGCTCATTAAATACTTTTTTGCCCCACTGTATGTATCACTGTATATTAATGTCATCTAATATATTACATTGAAGTTGCACATCAGCGTTTGAGCATGGCTGTCAATCCACACACTGCATATCCACTGTCTCTTTCTGGTCCTATTTGTCATGGTGGCTCTGTCTGGTGCCTGACTGGACATTTTGTCACATCACTCTAATGACCAGTGCTGATGCTGGCACTTTTTAAATGACACACTCCTGTTCTACTCAATACAGCTGCCCTGCAGTCTCTCCCCTCCTCTGTTCTCCGCCCTCTTCCTCTCTCTCACCACCACATAGCTCCCCTCTCCTGTCTCTCTCTCTCTACCATCCTGTCTCTCTCTCTCTCTCTCTCTCTACTCTCTCTCTCTCTCTCTCTCTGTCTCTACCACCTCTCTCTCTCTCTCTCTCTCTCTCTCTCTCTCTCTCTCTCACCACCACATAGCTCCCTCTCCTCTCTCTCTCTCTCTCTACCATCCTCTCTCTCTCTCTCTCTCTCTCTCTCTCTCTCTCTCTCTCTCTCTCTCTCTGTCTCTACCACCCACTCTCTCTCTCTCTCTCTCTCTGTCTCTACCACCCTCTCTCTCTCTCTCTCTCTCTGTCTCTACCACCCTCTCTCTCTCTCTCTCTCTCTCTCTCTCTCTCTCTCTCTCTCTCTCTCTCTCTCTCTCTCTCTCTCTCTCTCTCTCTCTCTCTCTCTCTCTCTCTCTCTCTCTCTCTCTCTCTCTCACACCCACAGTATTTCTCTCTCTCTCTCTCTCTCTCTCTCTCTCTCTCTCTCTCTCCTCTCTCTCTCTCTCTCTCCCTCCCTCTCTTTCTCTACCACCCTCTCTCTCTCTCTACCACCCTGTCTCTCTCTCTCACCCTGTCTCTCTCTCTCTTCTCTCTCTCTCTCTGCTGTACTCCAATCTGCCTTGGGGTCTCCATCACTCAGCCCCGTTAGATAAAAGACCCCCGTCCTCTGATGCGCATGCAGACACACACCACACACACACACACACACACACACACACACACACACACACACACACACACACACACACACACACACACACACACACACACACACACACACACACACACACACACACACACACACACACACACACACACACACACACACAGACTGACTAGCTTTCTCTCCTACCACTGATAACAAGGCTCTGGCCAATGACGAGACGTGTTCATTCATCACAGTTATCTCCTTTCACTCTCCCTCTCTCTTTTCTATGTTACTTCTCTCTCTTTCGCTCTTTCTCTTTCTCTGTTTTTTCACTTATTTTCTCTCTTTTAGTCCATTTCTTTAACTCACTTTGTGTGTGTGTCTGTGAGTGTGTGTGTCCTCGCTCATTCTTTAATGTCCACCAACGAGAGCTCACTGTATCCTCCAAGTCCTTTGAGACAGCAGTGTAGCAGTAGAGTGGAGGGGAAACCATCTGAGCAGCCCTGCCAGACAATCTAGTGCTGGACCAGACAGACTCCTATTTAGGTTGGTAATTACTTTAACACTCTGCCCATCCGAATCTAGTCAAAATCTCTGGAATGAGATCACAAAATGGCCGCCCGACACCACTCATAAATATTCTTCTGGGACATCACCGTGGCGACCACAGCATTCCTCACATCCTCCTGTCCTGTGAGTCTCTTAGTCGTTCTTTTATCTCTTTTTTGTCATCCTCTCTTTCTGCTTCCTTCATCACTCCATACCTCCACCTCCTTCAGAAGTACATAGATGCAAACACACCATGAAAACTTTGGGATGTTTCCCCCTCAAAGTTAAACCCGGGGCCCAAGCTGTCGTTAAGAAACAGCGGTGGCAAAGATTTGGCACTGGCAGCGCTTAACTGGATTGTGGTAATTATTCATTGTGAGAGTGATGTCTTCCAGGGGCTTGATTGATTACGGTTGATATGTGATTTGGTGTAATCTGTCTCCGACTGGGTCTTGTCCAAATTGGCAAGACCTATAAAAAAGAGAGAGAAAGTTATTTTTAAAGAGAGGGTGAAGACGAGCGAGGAAGGCACAGTGAGGGAGTGAGTGGAGGTGGAAGGAGAGAGAGAGGGAGAAGTTAGGGTGTCTTGTCTTCCTCGTGGCACCTTTGTCTACCACCCTGTTGTATACACAAACTATAAATCTACAAACAACAAGAGGCAGCCATTTTGTTTTACCTTCAGTAGAGCTATAGCTAAATGAATAGATTACAAAACCCCTCAGCTAGCATTTCATTATTTTCCATTTACATCAACATTTAAAGGCTCTCTTTAAGTATTTGTTGACTCGTTAGTCAGATTTGTAGCCGAAGTCCTCAAAAGTCTCTTTTCCTCGAGAAGTGTGTCTCTCCCCAGATACACAACAAGCATAAGCATGGCAGAGCATAAAAGGCCTTGATTAGGTCCACATGAATCACACAGGTTGGGGAGATGTAAACGCGTGACACACTCTTGGTGCCCGTGAGTACCCAGGAGACCCTGCTTTGTGTTAATTAGAGCATTCTCCACTGCAATTAGCCCATCCAACAATACACACACAAACTAGCAACGACGCGCGCATTCACACACACACACACACACACACACACACACACACACACACACACACACACACACACACACACACACACACACACACACACACACACACACACACACACACACACACACACACACACACACACACACACACACACAGTAAGATGGGCCCTTAATGTGTGTCATCAACTCTCTGTTTAGAAGTGTCAGGCCAAGAGTCAAATTAAACAGAACGTGCAAAGCCACACACACGCACAAACATGCACATATACAGGCACAAACATGCACATATACAGGCACACACAAACAAATGTGGTTTCAAACTCAAAGTCATATACACACACTTACACACTCACATGCACTTTCACAGGCACAAACAGACACATTAACTACATCAGGGCACCAAGATAGAAAAACATGGTTGACAATAGCAACAGCATGCAGAGGGAACCAAAAGGCTGTGGAACCTTCCCTTGGGACAGACACGTAGACAGAACATGGTGGCCAAATGGCCCTTCTGCCTCACTCCCTATCTAGTGGATTAAAGCCAGGCGATCTGTGTGCTCCGGCCCTGTCTGGAAGAAATCAAGGCCAGGGGGACCTTAAGTGAGTGAAGCCCCAGCTCGGCACACCCTGGCTGGGGAGATGGGGCCAGAGCAAGACCTCCTGGAGCTCCAACGTGAGACTGGCTCTACCTTGTCTTCTCGTTCCGCTCGCTCGCACACACACACACAATCCGTCCCATCCCAGTCCCCGGTGCCTGTCATCTCTGTGGCCTAGCCGCTTAGTCATCCCTCCCCTGTATTTACTTATTTATCCACTATGATGACAGGACCACTACCAATGTCCCTTCAACCCTCTCACTGCCGCCTTTGAAAATGTTAAGAGCCCCGGGCCCTCCGGTTTGATGACTTTGACGTGAGTTAACGCTAGGCCGAGATGTCGGGTGCATTCAGGGGGCTAAGCGTTCTAATGGGTTTACCCCGCTGCATGGCTGGGCCTCCTGCCGCCTCGTGTGTGTGTCAGGGCTACAGTCACTTAATAATTTAGCCCCTTCGTCGTCGTCCCCCCTCTCGTTCTATCCTCTCACCCTCCCATCCGCTGTCTCTCTCTTTCATTCTGCCTCTGGGAATGGGGAGGCCATCCCTTGCTCCCTCCCTCCTCCTCTCCGTGGGATAGATGGAGTGGAGGAGCGACAGAGCAGACGGAGGGAGGCGACAGGCAGCAGGGGAGGTTGAGGACAGAGACAGAGAGAAAGAAAGGGAGGGAGAGATGGATAGAGGGACAGGAGGTGTTCATGGGTAACTGGAGTATAATGGTCACCGCCACTTTTGCTGCACAGACAGGTCTGTAGGCTCTGGGGTGTGTGTGTGTGTGTGTGTGTGTGTGTGTGTGTGTGTGTGTGTGTGTGTGTGTGTGTGTGTGTGTGTGTGTGTGTGTGTGTGTGTGTGTGTGTGTGTGTGTGTGTGTGTGTGTGTGTGTGTGTGTGTCTGTGTGTGTGTGTGTGTTTGATCAGTTGCAAAGAACACGTCCTCACCATGAGAGCATAGGAGTGATGACATAGTGTGTGACTAAATCTATTTTTGGTTGATATAAAGTCAACTCATTTTCCTAACCAGTATATATCTGTGTGGACAATGCGATATCTGTACCTAGTTCAGTGCTCTATCCCCACAGTGAGGTCTGAACAGAGGGGTCAAAGCTTTTCCCCTGAAAATGACTCTTCAATTAATCCTCTCTATCATCAACCATTAGCCATGTTGTCATTGGTCAGGTGTAGACAGGATGCAAAGCGCCCCCTCCTCGTCACTGTTCTCGTTCTGCATAGAACCGGTTCTAAGGAGTAGAGAACCGTCCAAAACCGTAGCCATGTATGTAATGATCAAGTAAGGTGACTTGGCTCTGTGTGAGAATGTGTTTTAAAACGCGAGAGCTTTCAGCAGCGACTCCCCATGCCAGTGGCCTCCTGATCCCTCCATGTATTTTAATATGACTTGATGTTCGCTGTTCACTTAAAACCCGCTGTAAATTGAAACCAGATGGCAGAATAATAATTATTTATTTTTTCTTTCTTCTCTGTTGCGTCCTCTAAGCCGATTTCTGCCTCGTAGAATAGTGTTCAATTAGGGGGCTTGGAGGGAGGAGAGGGCAAACCCAGAGAGAGAGATCAAGGAAAACAAAACCTGTATGTGAATAATCACTTGTATTTTGTTCAATATGTGCAAAATACTACATTTCCCAGAATGCTTTAAAAAGTGAGCCAAACAAATGAAATGAAATGGTTGGTGGAAATATAATTGGCTATTCTAAGCACTATGGCTTGAAGAATATGAACATTGTTTCCAGAACAAATGTATATATTCTTTGGTATCTGAAAGTGTGACCTATCAGATTCAGTGAGACTCATGTTCAGTGGAATTTCTTTGAATTGCACAGTGGTGTAAAAAGTTCCCAATTGTCATACTTGAATAAAAGTATAGATACCTTAATAGAAAGTAACTCAATTGAAAGTCACCCAGTAAAATACTACTTGAGTAAAAGTATAAAGTATGTGGTTTTAAAATATACTAAATCATCAAAGGTAAAAGTTTAAATACATTATCATATAAAGCAAAGCAGACGGCACCATTTTCTTGTTTTTCTGTCCGGATAGCCAGGGGCAAACTCCAACACTCAGACATCATTTACACAAGATGCATTTGTGTTTAGTGAGTCTGCCAGACCAGAGGCAGTAGGGATGATCGTGTGTTCTTTTGATAAGAGTGTGAATTTCACAATTTTCCTGTCCTGATAAGCATTCAGGGAAAATTCATGAAGGAAAAAGTACCATATTTTCTTTAGGAATGTAGTAAAGTAAAAGTTGTCCATAATATAAATATTAAAGTTTAGTACAAATACCCCAAAAACGACTTAAGCAGTACTTTAAAGTATTTTTACTTAAGTACTTTACACCACTGGAATTGCACTGAATTAAATTGTACTTCCTGTCACTAAACTCAAGTAGAAATTCTACATCCTGTGGTGTGTGGCCAATTCAATTTGGATTTCAACTCATCAACTATTCCAACACATTGGATGTTGTTTGTGAGACATTCATTCAGAGTTTCTCTGTCTCATTAGAATGTCTGTGTTCATAGTGTTTGTCATTGTAGTTAACAGTCATGTTCCGAGTCATGTGTGCGCCATAAATACAGCTCCCCCCGGCTAACGAAATGCACATGTTTTATGTTCCCACTACTAGCTCAGTATTTGGGCGGGGGACCTCTACAGATTGTGTGCAGGTCTTTGTTTTTAGATGTTTGGACCCTGTCTTAGCCTGAGCTCATCACACATTACTTTGAGATGAAAAGCAGCCGTGGACATCTCCCGTTAGCCCAAAACAAGTGGTGAAGGTTGAACGCATGTGATCGGTACAGACCTCGCCTCATTCCCATTACTTCATCAGCTCACCACTGTGCAGAGTCACAGCAGGTGGCGAGGACACACACACACACACACACACGTACACACACACACACACACACACACACACACACACACACACACACACACACACACACACACACACACACACACACACACACACACACACACACACACGTACACACACACACACACACGTCACACACACACACACACACACATACATACACACACACACACACACACACACGTACACGCACGCACGCACGCACGCACGCACGCACGCACGCACGCACGCACGCACGCACGCACGCACGCACGCACGCACGCACGCACGCACGCACGCACGCACACACACACACACACACACACACACACACACACACACACACACACACACACACACACACACACACAGTCCAATCCTAACCTTAAAGGCATGGCAAAATATCTGACTGACCCTGTATCAGTACTCTACCCGTCCAATCCTAACCTTAAAGGCATGGCAAAAATATCTGACTGACCCTGTATCAGTTAGGGACAATTTCTTCCTCCTGTGCTCATTAGTTAAGACTACATGACCAAAAGTATGTGGACACCTGCTCGTCAAACATCTCATTCATTAGCTAATACAGTACCTACAGTATGAGGAACAAACCATTGTGACCATTGTGACCAAACCATGTGTCAGGGGAGGTAATTGATGACAGCAGTGAGAGTGAGTAAACTGGCCAATCACCAGCCCAATAGACACGCACCGCCGACCATGCTATGCAGACCAGAGGCTTATCTAGTGCTGATGCTCTCTCTGTCTCTCTCTCTCGCCCCTCTCTCTCAGCAAAACATATGCAACTGTGTATACTCAAAAGTGTATAGTTAAAATGCTCACTCTAAACCAGGCTCCCTAACTCGAAGCCTTCTCTTCGGCTCACACACCCAGCTCAGCTACAGATAAGGGGAGTGTGAAAGGGAGCTCAGACCTTCACTAAGAGAGGTAAAGACATATTAGTGAGGGCATTCATACAGAGAGACATGGAGAGAGAGACACCTTCCTCTCACTCTCTAATCCAGAGAACTTCTTCTAAAGAAACTGTGGCTCCGTGTGTGCGTGGGGGTTAGTGGGGCGGGTGGGCTGCCAGGGTTGCCACGGCAGCGTTCCAGTTGGGCGGTCTGGTTCTCTCTGGAGGGGGACAGGGGGCTGCCTGGGAAAGACACACCACACCGCTCCACTCTACTCTGTGACTGGACCTGACTGTCTGGGGAAGACCACGGGTCAGTGAAAGAGAAGAGGAGGGAGGAGGGAGGGGAAGAGTGGAGACCTGTCTGGGGAGGGGAGAGAAGGGAAGAAAATAGATAGAGGAAGGGGGGAAAGGAGGAGGAAAGGAGAGGAAGGGGAGTTGGTGAGGTAGAATGGAGGAGTGGAAAGGAGGAGGAGGAAATGATGGAACAGGATGGAAGATGACAGTAGAGTGGAAGAGAGGACAGTAGAGGACAGTAGAGGTGAAGAGAGGACAGTAGAGGACAGTAGATGTGAAGAGAGGACAGTAGAGGACAGTAGATGTGAAGAGAGGACAGTAGATGTGAAGAGAGGACAGTATAGGACAGTAGATGTGAAGAGAGGACAGTAGAGGTGAAGAGAGGACAGTAGAGGACAGTAGAGGTGAAGAGAGGACAGTAGAGCACAGTAGAGGTGAAGAGAGGACAGTAGAGGTGAAGAGAAGACAGTAGAGGACAGTAGATGACAGTAGATGACAAGAGAGGACAGTAGAGGACAGTAGAGGTGAATAGAGGACAGTAGAGGACAGTAGAGGTGAAGAGAGGACAGTAGAGGACAGTAGAGGTGAAGAGAGGACAGTAGAGGACAGTAGAGGTGAAGAGAGGATAGTAGAGGACAGTAGAGGTGAATAGAGGACAGTAGAGGACAGTAGAGGTGAAGAGAGGACAGTAGAGGACAGTAGAGGTGAAGAGAGGACAGTAGAGGTGAAGAGAGGACAGTAGAGGTGAAGAGAGGAGAGTAGAGGTGAAGAGAAGACAGTAGAGGTGAAGAAAGGACAGTAGAGGTGAAGAGAGGACAGTAGAGGTGAAGAGAGGACAGTAGAGGCGAAGAGAGGACAGTAGAGGACAGTAGAGGTGAAGAGAGGACAGTAGAGGACAGTAGAGGTGAAGAGATGACAGTAGAGGTGAAGAGAGGACAGTAGAGGTGAAGAGAGGACAGTAGAGGTGAAGAGAGGACAGTAGAGGACAGTAGAGGTGAAGAGAGGAAAGTAGAGGACAGTAGAGGTGAAGAGAGGACAGTAGAGGTGATGAGAGGACAGTAGAGGACAGTAGAGGACAGTAGAGGACAGTAGAGGTGAAGAGAGGACAGTAGAGGTGAAGAGAGGACAGTAGAGGTGAAGAGAGGACAGTAGAGGACAGTAGAGGACAGTAGAGGTGAAGAGAGGACAGTAGAGGACAGTAGAGGTGAAGAGAGGGCAGTAGAGGACAGTAGAGGACAGTAGAGGTGAAGAGAGGACAGTAGAGGTGAAGAGAGGACAGTAGAGGACAGTAGAGGACAGTAGAGGTGAAGAGAGGACAGTAGAGGACAGTAGAGGTGAAGAGAGGACAGTAGAGGTGAAGAGAGGACAGTAGAGGACAGTAGAGGTGAAGAGAGGACAGTAGAGGTGAAGAGAGGACAGTAGAGGTGAAGAGAGGACAGTAGAGGTGAAGAGAAGACAGTAGAGGTGAAGAGAGGACAGTAGAGGACAGTAGAGGTGAAGAGAGGACAGTAGAGGACAGTAGAGGACAGTAGAGGTGAAGAGATGACAGTAGAGGTGAAGAGAGGACAGTAGAGGTGAAGAGAGGACAGTAGAGGTGAAGAGAGGACAGTAGAGGACAGTAGAGGAGAAGAGAGGAAAGTAGAGGACAGTAGAGGTGAAGAGAGGACAGTAGAGGTGATGAGAGGACAGTAGAGGACAGTAGAGGACAGTAGAGGACAGTAGAGGTGAAGAGAGGACAGTAGAGGTGAAGAGAGGACAGTAGAGGACAGTAGAGGACAGTAGAGGTGAAGAGAGGACAGTAGAGGACAGTAGAGGTAAAGAGAGGGCAGTAGAGGACAGTAGAGGACAGTAGAGGTGAAGAGAGGACAGTAGAGGTGAAGAGAGGACAGTAGAGGACAGTAGAGGACAGTAGAGGTGAAGAGAGGACAGTAGAGGACAGTAGAGGTGAAGAGAGGACAGTAGAGGACAGTAGAGGTGAAGAGAGGACAGTAGAGGTGAAGAGAAGACAGTAGAGGACAGTAGATGACAGTAGATGACAGTAGATGACAAGAGAGGACAGTAGAGGTGAAGAGAGGACAGTAGAGGACAGTAGAGGTGAAGAGAGGATAGTAGAGGACAGTAGAGGTGAAGAGAGGACAGTAGAGGACAGTAGAGGTGAAGAGAGGACAGTAGAGGACAGTAGAGGTGAAGAGAGGACAGTAGAGGTGAAGAGAGGACAGTAGAGGTGAAGAGAAGACAGTAGAGGACAGTAGATGACAGTAGATGACAAGAGAGGACAGTAGAGGACAGTAGAGGTGAATAGAGGACAGTAGAGGTGAAGAGAGGACAGTAGAGGACAGTAGAGGTGAAGAGAGGACAGTAGAGGTGAAGAGAGGACAGTAGAGGTGAAGAGAGGACAGTAGAGGTGAAGAGAGGACAGTAGAGGACAGTAGAGGTGAAGAGAGGACAGTAGAGGTGAAGAGAGGACAGTAGAGGTGAAGAGAGGACAGTAGAGGACAGTAGAGGTGAAGAGAGGACAGTAGAGGTGAAGAGAAGACAGTAGAGGACAGTAGATGACAATAGAGGACAGTAGAGGACAGTAGAGGTGAAGAGAGGACAGTAGAGGACAGTAGAGGTGAAGAGAGGATAGTAGAGGACAGTAGAGGTGAATAGAGGACAGTAGAGGACAGTAGAGGTGAAGAGAGGACAGTAGAGGACAGTAGAGGTGAAGAGAGGACAGTAGAGGTGAAGAGAGGACAGTAGAGGTGAAGAGAGGACAGTAGAGGTGAAGAGAAGACAGTAGAGGTGAAGAGAGGACAGTAGAGGACAGTAGAGGTGAAGAGAGGACAGTAGAGGTGAAGAGAGGACAGTAGAGGACAGTAGAGGACAGTAGAGGACAGTAGAGGTGAAGAGATGACAGTAGAGGTGAAGAGAGGACAGTAGAGGTGAAGAGAGGACAGTAGAGGTGAAGAGAGGATAGTAGAGGACAGTAGAGGTGAAGAGAGGACAGTAGAGGTGATGAGAGGACAGTAGAGGACAGTAGAGGACAGTAGAGGACAGTAGAGGTGAATAGAGGACAGTAGAGGTGAAGAGAGGACAGTAGAGGACAGTAGAGGACAGTAGAGGTGAAGAGAGGACAGTAGAGGACAGTAGAGGTGAAGAGAGGGCAGTAGAGGACAGTAGAGGACAGTAGAGGTGAAGAGAGGACAGTAGAGGTGAAGAGAGGACAGTAGAGGACAGTAGAGGACAGTAGAGGACAGTAGAGGTGAAGAGAGGACAGTAGAGGACAGTAGAGGTGAAGAGAGGACAGTAGAGGACAGTAGAGGTGAAGAGAGGACAGTAGAGGACAGTAGAGGTGAAGAGAGGACAGTAGAGGTGAAGAGAGGACAGTAGAGGTGAAGAGAAGACAGTAGAGGACAGTAGATGACAGTAGATGACAAGAGAGGACAGTAGAGGACAGTAGAGGTGAATAGAGGACAGTAGAGGTGAAGAGAGGACAGTAGAGGACAGTAGAGGTGAAGAGAGGACAGTAGAGGACAGTAGAGGTGAAGAGAGGACAGTAGAGGTGAAGAGAGGACAGTAGAGGTGAAGAGAGGACAGTAGAGGTGAAGAGAGGACAGTAGAGGACAGTAGAGGTGAAGAGAGGACAGTAGAGGTGAAGAGAGGACAGTAGAGGTGAAGAGAAGACAGTAGAGGACAGTAGATGACAGTAGATGACAAGAGAGGACAGTAGAGGACAGTAGAGGTGAATAGAGGACAGTAGAGGTGAAGAGAGGACAGTAGAGGACAGTAGAGGTGAAGAGAGGACAGTAGAGGACAGTAGAGGTGAAGAGAGGACAGTAGAGGTGAAGAGAGGACAGTAGAGGTGAAGAGAGGACAGTAGAGGTGAAGAGAGGACAGTAGAGGACAGTAGAGGTGAAGAGAGGACAGTAGAGGTGAAGAGAAGACAGTAGAGGACAGTAGATGACAGTAGATGACAAGAGAGGACAGTAGAGGACAGTAGAGGTGAAGAGAGGACAGTAGAGGTGAAGAGAGGACAGTAGAGGTGAAGAGAGGACAGTAGAGGTGAAGAGAGGACAGTAGAGGACAGTAGAGGTGAAGAGAGGACAGTAGAGGTGAAGAGAGGACAGTAGAGGACAGTAGAGGTGAAGAGAGGACAGTAGAGGTGAAGAGAAGACAGTAGAGGACAGTAGATGACAGTAGATGACAAGAGAGGACAGTAGAGGACAGTAGAGGTGAAGAGAGGACAGTAGAGGTGAAGAGAGGACAGTAGAGGTGAAGAGAGGACAGTAGAGGTGAAGAGAGGACAGTAGAGGACAGTAGAGGTGAAGAGAGGACAGTAGAGGTGAAGAGAGGACAGTAGAGGTGAAGAGAGGACAGTAGAGGACAGTAGAGGTGAAGAGAAGACAGTAGAGGACAGTAGATGACAAGAGAGGACAGTAGAGGACAGTAGAGGTGAAGAGAGGACAGTAGAGGACAGTAGAGGTGAAGAGAGGATAGTAGAGGACAGTAGAGGTGAATAGAGGACAGTAGAGGTGAAGAGAGGACAGTAGAGGACAGTAGAGGTGAAGAGAGGACAGTAGAGGTGAAGAGAGGACAGTAGAGGTGAAGAGAGGACAGTAGAGGTGAAGAGAAGACAGTAGAGGTGAAGAGAGGACAGTAGAGGACAGTAGAGGTGAAGAGAGGACAGTAGAGGTGAAGAGAGGACAGTAGAGGTGAAGAGAGGACAGTAGAGGACAGTAGAGGTGAAGAGAGGACAGTAGAGGACAGTAGAGGTGAAGAGAGGATAGTAGAGGACAGTAGAGGTGAAGAGAGGACAGTAGAGGTGAAGAGAGGACAGTAGAGGTGAAGAGAGGACAGTAGAGGACAGTAGAGGTGAAGAGAGGACAGTAGAGGACAGTAGAGGACAGTAGAGGACAGTAGAGGTGAAGAGAGGACAGTAGAGGTGAAGAGAGGACAGTAGAGGACAGTAGAGGTGAAGAGAGGATAGTAGAGGACAGTAGAGGTGAAGAGATGACAGTAGAGGTGATGAGAGGACAGTAGAGGACAGTAGAGGACAGTAGAGGTGAAGAGAGGACAGTAGAGGTGAAGACAGGACAGTAGAGGACAGTAGAGGACAGTAGAGGTGAAGAGAGGACAGTAGAGGACAGTAGAGGTGAAGAGAGGGCAGTAGAGGACAGTAGAGGACAGTAGAGGTGAAGAGAGGACAGTAGAGGTGAAGAGAGGACAGTAGAGGACAGTAGAGGACAGTAGAGGACAGTAGAGGTGAAGAGAGGACAGTAGAGGACAGTAGAGGTGAAGAGAGGACAGTAGAGGTGAAGAGATGACAGTAGAGGTGAAGAGAAGACAGTAGAGGACAGTAGATGACAGTAGATGACAAGAGAGGACAGTAGAGGTGAAGAGAGGACAGTATAGGACAGTAGAGGTGAAGAGAGGATAGTAGAGGACAGTAGAGGTGAAGAGAGGACAGTAGAGGACAGTAGAGGTGAAGAGAGGACAGTAGAGGACAGTAGAGGTGAAGAGAGGACAGTAGAGGTGAAGAGAGGACAGTAGAGGTGAAGAGAGGACAGTAGAGGACAGTAGAGGTGAAGAGAGGACAGTAGAGGACAGTAGAGGTGAAGAGAGGACAGTAGAGGACAGTAGAGGTGAAGAGAGGACAGTAGAGGTGAAGAGAGGACAGTAGAGGACAGTAGAGGTGAAGAGAGGACAGTAGAGGTGAAGAGAGGACAGTAGAGGACAGTAGAGGTGAAGAGAGGACAGTAGAGGTGAAGAGAGGACAGTAGAGGACAGTAGAGGACAGAGGTGAAGAGAGGACAGTAGAGGTGAAGAGAGGACAGTAGAGGTGAAGAGAGGACAGTAGAGGTGAAGAGAGGACAGTAGAGGAGAAGAGAGGACAGTAGAGGTGAAGAGAGGACAGTAGAGGTGAAGAGAGGACAGTAGAGGTGAAGAGAGGACAGTAGAGGTGAAGAGAGGACAGTAGAGGTGAAGAGAAGACAGTAGAGGTGAAGAGAGGACAGTAGAGGACAGTAGAGGACAGTAGAGGTGAAGAGAGGACAGTAGAGGTGAAGAGAGGACAGTAGAGGTGAAGAGAGGACAGTAGAGGACAGTAGAGGTGAAGAGAGGACAGTAGAGGTGAAGAGAGGACAGTAGAGGACAGTAGAGGTGAAGAGAGGACAGTAGAGGACAGTAGAGGTGAAGAGAGGATAGTAGAGGACAGTAGAGGTGAAGGGAGGACAGTAGAGGTGAAGAGAGGACAGTAGAGGACAGTAGAGGTGAAGAGAGGACAGTAGAGGTGAAGAGAGGACAGTAGAGGACAGTAGAGGTGAAGAGAGGACAGTAGAGTACAGTAGAGGTGAAGAGAGGACAGTAGAGGTGAAGAGAGGACAGTAGAGGACAGTAGAGGTGAGGAGAGGACAGTAGAGGTGAAGAGAGGACAGTAGAGGTGAAGAGAGGACAGTAGAGGTGAAGAGAGGACAGTAGAGGAAGAGAGGACAGAGAGGACAGTAGAGTGTGAAGAGAGGACAGTAGAGGACAGTAGAGGTGAAGAGAGGACAGTAGAGGTGAAGAGAGGACAGTAGAGGTGAAGAGAGGACAGTAGAGGACAGTAGAGGACAAGAGAGGACAGTAGAGGACAGTAGAGGTGAAGAGAGGACAGTAGAGGTGAAGAGAGGACAGTAGAGGTGAAGAGAGGACAGTAGAGGACAGTAGAGGACAGTAGAGGTGAAGAGAGGGTAGGAGGAAAGTAGAGAAGGGAGTACAACAGGAGGGGGGCTTGGCTGCAGTATAGTGTCTTACTCAGCTCATCTGCCCATACAGACATTTCCACAGCAGCCCTGTGGGCCCTAACCATAGAACAGGTGATGAAACTCACCCCTCCTCCCCATCATCCCCCCCTCGCCCTACCTCCCTTAACCTTCAACCCCTCCCCCTCCTCCCCCATCCCCGTGGCCCTCTCTCTCCTTGCCTCCTCTCTGGGGGAGAGACAGAGGGCCTGTTGTGTTAACGTGAGGCCTGCTAATTGTTGGGTTAAGGGGAGGGAGGAGGGATGGAGGGGGAGAGAGAAGGGGTGAGGGAGAGGGCTGGGCCCCGGGCGTCAGGATTAGCTGTAATTCAGTCACTGGAACGCTCTCAACCGCTGCCTCGGTCAGGGCCAAGGGGCCACGGCTCTGTGTACGTGCATGTCCCGTGTGTGTGTGAGTAGGTTTGAGGTGCAGTGAATCAATAGAGGTTGTAATCCCCTGGTATCCCCTTCTCATCATCTTCATAGTCAACTACAATAGGACACGTTTCACACATTTCCCTTTCACTCTATATCCTCCAGAAAATACAAGACATTTATTTTTTTCCTAGCCACCGTGCTTCTACACCTGCATTGCTTGCTGTTTGGGGTTTTAGGCTGGGTTTCTGTACAGCACTTTCAGATATCAGCTGATGTACGAAGGGCTATATAAATAAATTTGATTTGATTTGATTTTCAAGAGATTTCTCTGAGCTGATTCTTCTCTACCAAAACCTTTCCTTTGGTATTGAACTTCTATGTTACAGTCGTCCATTGAGCAGCACAGTAACAGTATTAGTCAGAAAAAGAGAGTGTGTGTGTGTGTGTGTGTGTGGGGGGGTGAATTCAGCCCTGCATTTTCAGTCTTTCTTTCACACAGTGGTCCTACTTATCAGTGGAACCCAGATTATCTACACTATCTATGACAAGGACAATACCATCATGTATCTCTCTCCCTCTC
The DNA here is from genome assembly GCF_023373465.1 of Oncorhynchus keta. Taxonomy (NCBI): domain Eukaryota; kingdom Metazoa; phylum Chordata; class Actinopteri; order Salmoniformes; family Salmonidae; genus Oncorhynchus; species Oncorhynchus keta. Next base: position 263,563 of record NW_026284007.1, read on the forward strand.
TCTCTCTCTCTCTCTCTCTCTCTCTCTCTCTCTCTCTCTCTCTCTCTCTCTTCTCTCTCTATCTCTCTCTCTCTCTCTCTCTCTATCTCTCTCTATCTCTCTCTATCTCTCTCTCTCTATCTCTCTCTCTCTCTCTCTCTCTCTCTCTATTCTATCTCTCTCTCTCTCTCTCTCTCTCTCTCTCTCTCTCTCTTTCTATCTCTCTCTCTCTTTCTTTCTATCTCTCTCTGTTACAAGTGGTAGGTTGTTCCCAGTAGGTCATATGATGTCTTGTGGCCCTGTGTGTGTGTCACGTCGGACCATTCTAACAAACAGTAACAGTTCTATCCCCCGACGAGTGCCATCTGATCGTCATGCCGCCCCTTGTCACATGAAGAAACGCGTGCACACACACACACACACAACACACACACACACACACACACACACACACACACACACACACACACACACACACACACACACACACACACACACACACACACACACACACACACACACACACACACACACACACACACACACACACACACACACACTAAGGACCAGTGCTATCACTGGGGTGTGTTTGTGTGTGTGAAGGAGATAGACGTGGTGTGTGTATGCGAGCGTTCATATATATGTGTGTGTGACTGTACATCAGGTCATTGTCAGCACCAGCACACAGACATGCTCTCCTGCTTATTACCTCCAGAATAATAAGAGTAAAGAAGAGTCCTGGGTTCTATCAACACAGCCTGGCCATCATGACTCTCCTCCAGAACCTTCTACCAGCTTCCTCCACTGTTTATTGTGTTTCTACCGGACTTAGAACAATAGGCGTTTGAGCTCAGAACAAACTAATGCTGCCCTATAAGTATCGGTCCAACCTTAGCAGTTTTACTGTTAGCTAATGAGAGGGTTGAAGCCAAAGTCAATGTGTCTCTGTGGGGATGGTGTGTGTGTGTATGTGTGGGGACGGGGTGTGTGTGAGGGGACGGGGTGTGTGGGCGCACGGGGTGTGTGTGCGTGCGTACGTGTGTGCCTAGTCTTTTATACGACAAGTTTGTTCCAGAAGGTTCCAGTGCTCTTAATGGGGCGACCTGTCTCTAACCCTCTAATCATTTGTTTCTGCTACACTTTATGTATCACCAACACTGGCACCAATATCCTTGTTCCACTCCCCTCCCTCTCTCCCTCCTGCCCCCTCTCTCTCCCTCCTTCCCCTGCCTCTCTCCCTCCTTCCTCTCCCTCCTGCCCCCTCACTCTCCCTCCTTCCCCTCCTTCTGCCCCTCCTTCCCCCCTCTCTCCCTCCTTCCCCTCCCTCTCTCCCTCCTTCCCCCTCTCTCTCCTTCCTCTCCCTCCTGCCCCCTCTCTCCCTCCTGCCCCCTCTCTCTCCTTCCTCTCCCTCCTTCCCCTCCCTCTCTCCCTCCTGCCCCCTCTCTCTCCCTCCTTCCCCTCCCTCTCTCCCTCCTTCCTCTCCCTCCTGCCCCCTCACTCTCCCTCCTTCCCTCATTCTCTCCCTCCTTCCCCTCCTTCTCTCCCTCCTTCCCCTCCCTCTCTCCCTCCTTCCCCCTCTCTCTCTCCTTCCTCTCCCTCCTTCCCCTCCCTCTCTCCCTCCTTCCTCTCCCTCCTGACCCTCACTCTCCCTCCTTCCCCTCCTTCTCTCCCTCCTTCCCTCCTTCTCTCCCTCCTTCCCCTCCCGCTCTCCCTCCTTCCCCCCTCTCTCTCCTTCCTCTCCCTCCTTCCCCTCCCTCTCTCCCTCCTTCCCCTCCCTCTCTCTCTCCTTCCTCTCCCTCCTCCCCTCCCTCTCTCCCTCCTGCCCCCCTCTCCCTCCTGCCCCCTCTCTCCCTCTCTCCCTCCCTCCCTCTCTCCCTCCTGCCCCTCCCTCACTCCCTCCTGCCCCCTCTCTCCCTCCTGCCCCCTCTCTCCCTCCTTCCCCTCCCTCTCTCCTCCTGCCCCCTCTCTCCCTCCTTCCCCTCCCTCTCTCCCTCCTGCCCCCTCTCTCCCTCCTTCCCCTCCCTCTCTCCCTCCTGCCCCCTCTCTCCCTCCTGCCCCCTCTCTCTACCTCCCATTCCTTCTCCTTTTGTCAGCTGAAAGGACCATTTTATTTGGTTTTGCTTCGGCCGTGATTTTCATTTCAGCAGAGCAAGAAAATTGCAATATAACAAGGCAGCAAACATCGTCATTTAATAATTGTGACTTTTGGAGCACCTCATCACTTCCCGCCCTGCTCCCTCTCCCTCTCTTTTTCCCTTCTGTTGTTTACTTTAACAGGTTCCCTCGCTCCGTCAGAAAATGAAGAGGCCTACTCAGCACCCACTGTAAGAGCTTGGGGAAATTGGCTCCTCCAATGATTGTTTTAACACCCCTAATTTTGAGAGAGGCCTCCAGGACTGGATACAGACTGTCTTGTACCCCTACTTGGACAATTTGTCCCATTTAGTTATTGAACTTTAACAGACAGACAGAGCAGTGGGAGAGAGAGGTCTAGGTGGTGCGGTGAAGAGAGCAGTGGGAGAGAGAGGTCTAGGTGGTGAAGAGAGCAGTGGGAGAGAGAGATCTAGGTGGTGAAGAGAGAGAGGTCTAGGTGGTGTGGTGAAGAGAGCAGTGGGAGAGAGAGGTCTAGATGGTGAAGAGAGCAGTGGGAGACAGAGGTCTAGGTGGTGAAGAGAGCAGTGGGAGAGAGAGGTCTAGGTGGTGTGGTGAAGAGAGCAGTGGGAGAGAGAGATCTAGGTGGTGAAGAGAGAGAGGTCTAGGTGGCGTGGTGAAGAGAGCAGTGGGAGAGAGAGGTCTAGATGGTGAAGAGAGCAGTGGGAGAGAGAGGTCTAGATGGTGAAGAGAGCAGTGGGAGAGAGAGGTCTAGGTGGTGTGGTGAAGAGAGCAGTGGGAGACAGAGGTCTAGGTGGTGAAGAGAGAGAGGTCTAGGTGGTGTGGTGAAGAAAGCAGTGGGAGAGAGAGGTCTAGATGGTGAAGAGAGAGAGGTCTAGATGGTGAAGAGATCAGTGGGAGAGAGAGGTCTCGGTGGTGAAGAGAGAGAGGTCTAGGTGGTGAAGAGAGAGAGGTCTAGATGGTGAAGAGAGAGAGGTCTAGGTGGTGTGGTGAAGAGAGCAGTGGGAGAGAGAGGTCTTGATGGTGAAGAGAGTAGTGGGAGAGAGAGGTTCTAGATGGTGAAGAGAGAGAGGCTAGATGGTGAAGAGATCAGAGGGAGAGAGAGGTCTTGATGGTGAAGAGAGTAGTGGGAGAGAGAGGTCTAGATGGTGAAGAGAGAGAGGTCTAGATGGTGAAGAGAGCAGTGGGAGAGAGAGGTCTAGGTGGTGTGGTGAAGAGAGCAGTGGGAGAGAGAGGTCTAGATGGCGAAGAGAGCAGTGGGAGAGAGAGGTTCTAGGTGTGGTAAAGAGAGAGAGGTCTAGATGGTGAAGAGAGCAGTGGGAGAGAGAGGTTCTAGGTGGTAAAGAGAGAGAGGGGTCTAGGTGGTGTGGTGAAGAGAGCATTGGGAGAGAGAGGTCTAGATGGTGAAGAGAGCAGTGGGAGAGAGAGGTTCTAGGTGGTGTGGTGAAGAGAGCAGTGGGAGAGAGAGGTTCTAGGTGGTGTGGTGAAGAGAGCAGTGGGAGAGAGAGGTTCTAGGTGGTGTGGTGAAGAGAGCAGTGGGAGAGAGAGGTTCTAGGTGGTGTGGTGAAGAGAGCAGTGGGAGAGAGAGGTTCTAGGTGGTGTGGTGAAGAGAGCAGTGGGAGAGAGAGGTCTTGATGGTGAAGAGAGCAGTGGGAGAGGTTCTAGGTGGTGTGGTGAAGAGAGCAGTGGGAGAGAGAGAGTTATTGATGGTGAAGAGAGCAGTGGGAGAGGTTCTAGGTGGTGTGGTGAAGAGAGCAGTGAAGTGGTGGAGTTATCATGGTGTTTAGCAATCCTGAGGGGAAGGACAGGGCAGGAAGGAAGGCCGTAGAGTAGCATCTCTCTTTCGA